>NC_059192.1:73328859-73546359 GCF_020615455.1 Coregonus clupeaformis | reverse complement strand
GAGAGAGAGAGAGAGAGAGAGAGAGAGAGAGAGAGATACTAGACAAGGAGGAGAGAGAGAGAGAGATACTGGGCCAAGGAGGAGAGAGAGAGTGAGATACTGGGCCAAGGAGAAAAGAGAAAGATACTGGGCCAAGGAGGAACGAGAGAGAGAGATACTCCAAACAAGGAGGATAGAGAAAAGGATATATATATATACTAGACAAGAGGAGAGAGAGATACTGGGCCAAGGAGGAACCCAAGAGAGAGATACTGGGCAAGGAGGAACCCATGAGAGAGATACTGGGCCAAGGAGGGAGAGAGAGATACTGGGCCAAGGAGGAGAGCGAGAGAAAGAGATACTGGGCCAAGGAGAGCCAGAGAGATAACTGGACCAAGGAGAGAGAGAGAATATATACTAGGGCCAAGGAGGGAGAGAGATACTGGGCCAAGGAGGAGAGAGAGAGATACTGGGCCAAGGAGAACGAGAGATACTGGGCCAAGGAGGAACGAGAGAGAGAGATACTGGGCCAAGGAGGAGAGAGATACTGGGCCGAGGAGAGAGAGAGAGTAGAGAGAGAGAGAGAGAGAGAGAGAGAGAGAGAGAGAGAGAGAGAGAGAGAGAGAGAGAGAGAGAGAGAGAGAGAGAGAGAGAGAGAGATACTGGGCCAAGGAGAGGAGAGAGAGCGAGTGATACTGGTTCAAAAGAGAGAGAGAGATAGAGAGAGAGAGAGAGAGAGAGAGAGAGAGAGAGAGAGAGAGAGAGAGAGATACTGGGCCAAGGAGGAGAGAGAGAGAGAGATACTAAGCCAAGGAGGAGAGAGAGGAGATACTGGGCCAAGGAGGAACAGAGAGAGAGATACTGGGCCAAGGAGGAGAGAGATATACTGGGCCGAGGAGAGAGAGAGAGAGAGAGAGAGAGAGAGAGAGAGAGAGAGAGAGAGAGAGAGAGAGAGAGAGAGAGAGAGAGAGAGAGATACAAATAAGATGAGAGAGAGGAGGATACTGGTCAAAGAGAGAGAGATAGAGAGAGAGAGAGAGAGAGAGAGAGAGAGAGAGAGAGAGAGAGAGAGAGATACTGGGCCAAGGATGAGAGAGAGAGAGAGATACTGGGCCAAGGAGGAGAGAGAGAGGAGATACTGGAATAAGGAGGAGAGAGAAAGATACTGGGCCAAGGAGGAAACGAGAGAGAGATACTGGGCCAAGGAGGAACGAGAGAGAGAGATACTGGGCCAAGGAGGATAGAGAAAGAGATATACTAGACATATATACTGGGCGAAGGAGGAGAGAGAGATACTGGGCCAAGGAGGAACCTAAGAGAGAGATACTGGGCCAAGGAGGAACCCATGAAAGAGATACTGGGCCAAGGAGGAGAGAGAGATAGAGCCAAGGAGGAGAGCGATAGAAAGAGATACTGGGCCAAGGAGAGCGAGAGAGATATACGACCAAGGAGAGAGAGAGATATATATACTGGGCCAAGGAGGAGAGAGAGATACTGGGCCAAGGAGAGAGAGAGAGATACTGGGCCAAGGAGGAACGAGAGATACTGGGCCAAGGAGGAACGAGAGAGAGAGAGATACTGGGCCAAGGAGGAGAGAGATATACTCCAAGAGAGAGAGAGAGAGAGAGAGAGAGAGAGAGAGAGAGAGAGAGAGAGAGAGAGAGAGAGAGAGAGAGAGAGAGAGAGAGAGAGAGATACTGGGCCAAGGAGGAGAGAGAGAGAGAGATACGAACCAAGGAGGAGAGAGAGGAGATACTGGGCCAAGGAGAAAAGAGAAAGATACTGGTGCCAAGGAGGAAACGAGAGAGAGAGATACTGGGCCAAGGAGGATAGAGAAAGAGATATATATATATATCTCTCGGGCCAAGGAGGAGAGAGAGATACTGGGCCAAGGAGGAACCTAAGAGAGAGATACTGGGCCAAGGAGGAACCCATGAGAGAGATACTGGGCCAAGGAGGAGAGAGAGATACTGGGCCAAGGAGGAGAGCGATAGAAAGAGATACTGGGCCAAGGAGAGCGAGAGAGATATACTGGACCAAGGAGAGAGAGAGAGATATCTGGGCCAAGGAGGAGAGAGAGATACTGGGCCAAGGAGGAGAGAGAGAGATACTGAGCCAAGGAGGAACGAGAGATACTGAGATAAGGAGAACGAGAGAGAGAGAGATACTGGGCCAAGGAGGAGAGAGATACACTGGCAAAAGAGAGAGAGAGAGGGAGAGAGAGAGAGAGAGAGAGATAGAGAGAGAGGAGAAGAGAGAGAGAGAGATCACTGGGCCAAGGAGGAGAGAGAGGAGAGATACTGGATTCAAGGAAGAAGAGAGAGAGAGAGAGAGAGAGAGAGAGAGAGAGAGAGAGAGAGAGAGATACTTGGCAGGAGAGAGAGAGAGAGAGATACCCAAGAGAGAGAGAGAGAGATACTGGGCCAAGGAGGAGAGAGAGGAGACTGGGCCATGGAGAAGAGAAAGATACTGGGCCAAGGAGGAACGAGAGAGAGAGATACTGGGCCAAGGAGGATAGAGAAGAGATATATATATATATATACTGGGGCCAAGGAGGAGAGAGAGATACTGGGCCAAGGAGGAACCCAAGAGAGAGATAACTAGGCCAAGGAGGAAACCCATGAGAGAGATACTAGCCAAGGAGGAGAGAGAGATACTAGGCCAAGGAGGAGAGCATAGAAAGAGATACTGGGCCAAGGAGAGGAGAGAGATATACTGGACCAAGGAGAGAGAGAGAGATATATACTGGGCCAAGGAGGAGAGAGAGATACTGGGCCAAGGAGGAGAGAGAGAGATACTGCGGCCAAGGAGGAGAGAGATACTGGGCCAAGGAGGAATGAGAGAGAGAGATACTGGGCCAAGGAGGAGAGAGATATCCTGGAGAGATAGAGAGAGAGAGAGGGAGAGAGAGAGGAGAGAGAGAGAGAGAGAGAGAGAGAGAGAGAGAGAGATAAGATGCAAGGAGAGAGAGAGAGAGAGATACTGGACCAAGGAGGAGAGAGAGTGAGATACTAGGCTAAGGAGAAAAGAGAAAGATACTGAGCCAAGGAGGAACGAGAGAGAGAGATACTGGGCCAAGGAGGATAGAGAAAAAGAGATATATATATATACTCTAGCTAAGGAGGAGAGAGAGATACTGGAGCCAAGGAGGAACCCAAGAGAGAGATACTGGGCAGGGGAGGAACCCAAGAGAGAGAATCTGGGCCAGGAGAGAGAGAGATACTGGGCCAAGGAGGAGAGCGATAGAAAGAGATACTAGCCAAGGAGAGCGAGAGAGATATACGACCAAGGAGAGAGAGAGAGATATATACTGGGCCAAGGAGGAGAGAGAGATACTGGGCCAAGGAGGAGAGAGAGAGATACTGAGGAAACGAGGAGGAACGAGAGATACTGGGCCAAGGAGGAACGAGAGAGAGAGAGAACTGGGCCAAGGAGGAGAGAGAGACTGGGCCGAGGAGAGAGAGAGAGATACAGCTAGGGAGGAAAAGAGACAAGGAGGACGAGAGAGAGAGATACTAACGGAGGAGAGAATGAGTGATACTGGTTCAAAAGAGGAGAGAGAGAGAAAGAGAGAGAGAGAGAGAGAGAGAGAGAGAGAGAGAGAGAGAGAGAGAGAGAGATAGAGAGATATCAAATAAGGAGGAGAGAGAGAGGAAGAGACAACAAGGAGGAGAGAGAGAAAGAGATACTGCGAGCCAAGAGAGAGAGAGTGAGATCACTAGACCATGGAGAAAAGAGAAAGATACTGAGCCAAGGAGGAACGAGAGAGAGAGATACAAATAAGGAGGATAGAGAAAGAATATATATATTCTGGGCCAAGGAGGAGAGAGAGAGATACTGGACCAAGGAGGAACCCTAAAGAGAGAGATACTGGGCCAAGGAGGAACCCATGAGAGAATACTGAGCCAAGAGAGAGAGAGATACGGGCCAAGGAGGAGAGCGATAGAAAGAGATACTGGGCCAAGGAGAGTGAGAGAGATATACTGACCAAGGAGGGAGAGAGAGATATATACTGGGCCAAGGAGGAGAGAGAGATACTGGGCAAGAGGAGAGAGAGAATAACTAAGGAGGAAACGAGAGATACTAGACAAGGAGGAACGAGAGAGAGAGAGATACTAGCCAAGGAGAGAGAGATATACTGAGGAAAGAGAGAGAGAGAGAGAGAGAGAGAGAGAGAGAGAGAGAGAGAGAGAGAGAGAGAGAGAGAGAGAGAGATACTGGACAAGGAGGAGAGAGAGAGTATACCTTCGAGGGGAGGAGAGAGAGACAGAGAGAGAGAGAGAGAGAGAGAGAGAGAGAGAGATACTGGGCAAAGGAGGAGAGAGAGAGAGAGAGATACTGGGCCAAGGAGGAGAGAGAGTAGAGATACTGGGCCAAGGAGGAGAGAGAGAAGATACTGGGCCAAGGAGGAAAGAGAGAGAGATACTGAACCAAGGAGGAACGAGAGAGAGAGATACTGGGCCAAGGAGGATAGAGAAAGAGATATATATATAATACTGGGCCAAGGAGGAGAGAGAGATACTGGGCCAAGGAGGAACCCAAGAGAGAGATATGGGCAAGGAGGAACCTCATGAGAGATACCAAGGGGAGAGAGAGAGATACTGGGCCAAGGAGGAGAATAGAAAGAGATACTGGGCCAAGGAGAGCGAGAGAGATATACTGGACCAAGGAGAGAGAGAGATATACTGGGCCAAGGAGGAGAGAGAGATACTGCCAAGGAGGAGAGAGAGAGATAGCTGGGCCCAGGAGGAACGAGAGACTGAGCCAAGGAGGAACGAGAGAGAGAGAATCTGGGCAAGGAGAGAGATATACTGCAGAGAGGAGAGAGAGACGAGATGAGAGAGAGAGAAGAGAGAGAGAGAGAGAGAGAGAAGAGAGAGAGATAGAGAGAGAGAGATAGAGAGAGAGAGAGAGAGAGAGAGAGAGAGAGAGAGAGAGAGAGAGAGATAGAGAGAGAGAGAGAGAGAGAGATACTGGGCCAAGGAGGAGAGAGAGAGAGAGATACTAAGCCAAGGAGGAGAGAGAGTGAGATACTGGGCAAGGAGAAAAGAGAAAGATACTGGGCCAAGGAGGAACGAGAGAGAGAGATACTGCAAAGGAGGATAGAGAAAGAGATATATATATATATATACTGGGCCAAGGAGGAGAGAGAGAATACTGGGCCAAGGAGGAACCCAAGAGAGAGATACTGGGCTAAGGAGGAACCCATGAGAGAGATACTGGGCCAAGGAGGAGAGAGAGAGATAGAGCCAAGGAGGAGAGCGATAGAAAGAGATACTCGGCCAAGGAGAGCGAGAGAGATATACTGGACCAAGGAGAGAGAGAGAGATATATATGGGCCAAGGAGGAGAGAGAGATACTGAGCAAGGAGGAGAGAGAGAGATACTGGGCCAAGGAGGAAAGATACTAGACAAGGAGGAAACGAGAGAGAGAGAGATACTGGGCCAAGGAGGAGAGAGATATACTGACCGAGGAGAGAGAGAGAGAGAGAGAGAGAGAGAGAGAGAGAGAGAGAGAGAGAGAGAGAGAGAGAGAGAGAGAGAGAGAGAGAGAGAGAGAGAGAGAGATACTGAGCCAAGGAGGAGAGAGAAGAGATACTGGTCTCAAAGAGGAGAGAGAGAGAGAGAGAGAGAGAGAGAGAGAGAGAGAGAGAGAGAGAGAGAGAGAGAGAGAGAGAGAGAGAGAGAGAGAGAGAGAGAGAGAGAGATCTGGGGCCAAGGAGGATAGAGAGAGAGAGATACTGGGCCAAGGAGGAGAGAGTGAGATACTGGAGCCAAGGAGGAACGAGAGAGAGAAGACCAAAGGAGGACGAGAGAGATATCCTAGACGAGGGAGAGAGAGAGAGAGAGAGAGAGAGAGAGAGAGAGAGAGAGAGAGAGAGAGAGAGAGAGAGAGAGATACTGGGCCAAGGAGAGAGAGAGCAGATACGGTTCAAAAGAGGAGAGAGAGATAGAGAGAGAGAGAGAGAGAGAGAGAGAGAGAGAGAGAGAGAGAGAGAGATACTGGGCCAAGGAGGAGAGAGAGAGAGAGATACTGGCCAAGGAGGAGAGAGAGTGAGATACTGGGCCAAGGAGGAGAGAGAAAGATACTGGGCCAAGGAGGAACGAGAGAGAGAGATACTGGGCCAAGGAGGAACGAGAGAGAGAGATACTGGGCCAAGGAGGATAGAGAAAGAGATATATATATATATATACTGGGCCAAGGAGGAGAGAGAGATACTGGGCCAAGGAGGAACCCAAGAGAGAGATACTGGGCCAAGGAGGAGAGAGAGATACTGGGGCCAAGGAGGAGAGCGATAGAAAGAGAATACTGGGCCAAGGAGAGCAGAGAGATATACTGGACCAAGGAGAGAGAGAGAATATACTGGGCCAAGGAGGAGAGAGAGATACTGGGCCAAGGAGGAGAGAGAGAGATACTGGGGCCAAGGAGGAACAGAGATACTGGGCCAAGGAGAACGAGAGAGAGAGAGATACTGGGCCAAGGAGGAGAGAGATATACTGGGCCGAGAAAGAGAGAGAGAGAGAGAGAGAGAGAGAGAGAGAGAGAGAGAGAGAGAGAGAGAGAGAGAGAGAGAGATACTGAGCCAAGGAGGAGAGAGAGAGACATCAAAGGAGGAGAGAGAGTGAGATACTGGGCCAAGGAGAAAAGAGAAAGATACTGAGCCAAGGAGGAAACGAGAGAGAGATACTGGGCCAAGGAGGATAGAGAAAGAGATATATATATAACTGGGCCAAGGAGGAGAGAGAGATACTGGGCCAAGGGAGGAAACCAAGAGAGAATACTGGGCCAAGGAGGAACCCATGAGAGAGATACTGGGCCAAGGAGGAGAGAGAGATACTGGGCCAAGGAGGAGAGCGATAGAAAGAGATACTGGGCCAAGGAGAGCGAGAGAGATATACTGGACCAAGGAGAGAGAGAGAGATATATACTGGGCCAAGGAGGAGAGAGAGATACTGGGCCAAGGAGGAGAGAGAGAGATACTGGGCCAAGGAGGAACGAGAGATACTGGGCCAAGGAGGAACGAGAGAGAGAGAGATACTGGGCCAAGGAGGAGAGAGATATACTGGGCCGAGGAGAGAGAGAGAGAGAGAGAGAGAGAGAGAGAGAGAGAGAGAGAGAGAGAGAGAGAGAGAGAGAGAGAGAGAGAGAGATACTGGGCCAAGGAGGAGAGAGAGAGTGATACTGGTTCAAAAGAAGAGAGAGAGAGAGAGAGAGAGAGAGAGAGAGAGAGAGAGAGAGAGAGAGAGAGATACTGGGCCAAGGAGGAGAGAGAGAGAGAGATACTGGGCCAAGGAGGAGAGAGAGTGAGATACTGGGCCAAGGAGAAAAGAGAAAGATACTGGGCCAAGGAGGAACGAGAGAGAGAGATACTGGGCCAAGGAGGATAGAGAAAGAGATATATATATATACTGGGCCAAGGAGGAGAGAGAGATACTGGGCCAAGGAGGAACCCAAGAGAGAGATACTGGGCCAAGGAGGAGAGAGAGATACTGGGCCAAGGAGGAGAGCGATAGAAAGAGATACTGGGCCAAGGAGAGCGAGAGAGATATACTGACCAAGGAGAGAGAGAGATATATACTGGGCCAAGGAGGAGAGAGAGATACTGGGCCAAGGAGGAGAGAGAGAGATACTGCGCCAAGGAGGAACGAGAGATACTGGGCCAAGGAGGAACGAGAGAGAGAGAGATACTGGGCCAAGGAGGAGAGAGATATACTGGGCCGAGGAGAGAGAGAGAGAGAGAGAGAGAGAGAGAGAGAGAGAGAGAGAGAGAGAGAGAGAGAGAGAGAGAGAGAGAGAGAGAGAGAGAGAGAGAGAGAGAGAGAGAGAGAGAGAGAGAGAGAGAGAGAGAGAGAGAGAGAGAGAGAGAGAGAGAGAGAGAGAGAGAGAGAGAGAGAGAGAGAGAGAGATAGATACTGGTTCAAAAGAGGAGAGAGAGAGAGAGAGAGAGAGAGAGAGAGAGAGAGAGAGAGAGAGAGAGAGAGAGAGAGAGAGAGAGAGAGAGAGAGAGAGAGAGAGAGAGAGAGAGAGATACTGGGCCAAGGAGGAGAGAGAGAGAGAGATACTGGGCCAAGGAGGAGAGAGAGTGAGATACTGGGCCAAGGAGAGAAGAGAAAGATACTGGGCCAAGGAGGAACGAGAGAGAGAGATACTGGGCCAAGGAGGATAGAGAAAGAGATATATATATACTGGGCCAAGGAGGAGAGAGAGATACTGGGCCAAGGAGGAACCCAAGAGAGAGATACTGGGCCAAGGAGGAACCCATGAGAGAGATACTGGGCCAAGGAGGAGAGAGAGAACTGGGCCAAGGAGGAGAGCGAAGAAAGAGATACTGGGCCAAGGAGAGCGAGAGAGATATACTGGACCAAGGAGAGAGAGAGAGATATATACTGGGCCAAGGAGGAGAGAGAGATACTGGGCCAAGGAGGAGAGAGAGAGAGATACTGGGCCAAGGAGGGAGGAGAGAGAGAGAGATACTGCGCCAAGGAGGAACGAGAGATACTGGGCCAAGGAGGAACGAGAGAGAGAGAGATACTGGGCCAAGGAGGAGAGAGATATACTGGGCCGAGGAGAGAGAGAGAGAGAGAGAGAGAGAGAGAGAGAGAGAGAGAGAGAGAGAGAGAGAGAGAGAGAGAGAGAGAGAGAGAGAGAGAGAGAGAGAGAGAGAGAGAGAGAGAGAGAGAGAGAGAGAGAGAGAGAGAGAGAGAGAGAGAGAGAGAGAGAGAGAGAGAGAGAGAGAGAGAGAGAGAGAGAGAGAGATAGAGAGAGAGAGAGAGAGAGAGAGAGAGAGAGAGAGAGAGAGAGAGAGAGATACTGGGCCAAGGAGGAGAGAGAGCGAGTGATACTGGTTCAAAAGAGAGAGAGAGAGAGAGAGAGAGAGAGAGAGAGAGAGAGATATATATATATATATATATATATATATATATATTATATACTGGGCCAAGGAGAAAAGAGAAAGATACTGGGCCAAGGAGGAGAGCGAGAGAGATACCTGGCCAAGGAGGAAATAGAGAGGGATACTGGGCCAAGGAGGAACCCAAGAGAGAGATACCTGGCCATGGAGGAGCGAGAGAGAGAGAGAGGCAGATAATGACAGGGGTACAGAAGCAAGGGATTATGAGTGAGGGAGAATGGAGGAATGAAGCTGTGGGAAAGACAGATATAGGTGACAAGTAGCGGATGGAGTGACAGACAGGGTTGGAGAGGGAGAGAGAGAGGTAGACGACAGGGCAAGGATGGAGGGAGAGATAGATTACAGGAAGGGGATGGAAGAAACAGCAAGGTGTGTGTGCGTGCGTGTAAATTAATGTGAAAAGAGGGGAGGGGTCTCTTGTAGTTGTTGTGATTTCTGAATAATCCCCTAGAATTAATGTTCTGCTTGAACTAGATTCAGTAACAGAAGTGCCAATGGGGTCTCCTCTCACAAGCTGAATGTGCCCTCTCATCAGAATACATGGCTTGGCTGTGAAGTGATGCTCCTGAATATTTTATCCTGTTTCTTGTTCATTGACATTAGGCTCTCTTTGAATATAAATGTTTTGCTGTGTGTTTTCTTCTTATGCATTTAGAAACAAACATTGCATTCATTTGGTTCCTTCGTCTTCCTTTGTGTCTCCCTATGTTTTTGTCTTCTGTCTATCCTATTATTTATTTGTTTAATTCCTCTTTCTTTCTGTCGTTTTCCTTTTCGCTGTCATGCTAAAAGGAGAACCTAGATACAATGGTAGGAAAATGTGTCATCAGTTGCGAGGTCTAATACGAAGTTGGTGTACCGTGAAATATTGTGCGTTCAGTAGGGATGTAGAGGTATAATAAACTCCACAAACCCAGATTAGGTTTAATATGAGAAAGGGAGAGAGGTCACAGTTTGATGAAAGAAGACAGGGCTATTGGAATGAGGTGGAAGAGGAGGAGGACAACACAGACATGCTCTCTATTGTAATAGATCAAGTAGGGTGGGATAAGGGACATTCTGATGAGAGTTGGGGTGATACAGCAATATTAATATGAATAGGATGTACACTACCGTTCAAAAGTTTGGGGTCACTTAGAAATTTCCTTCTTTTCGAAAGAAAAGCAATTTTTTGTCCATTTAAAATAATATCAAATTGATCAGAAATAGAGTGTAGACATTGTTAATGTTGTAAATGGCTATTGTAGCTGGAAATGGCTGATTTTTTATGGAACATCTACATAAGCGTACAGAGGCCCGCTATCAGCTACCATCAGTCCTGTGTTCCAATGGCACGCTGTGTTTGCTAATCCAAGTTTATCATTTGAAAAGACTAATTGATCATTAGAAAAACATTTTGCAATTATGTTAGCTCAGCCGAAAACTGTTGTGCTGATTAAAGAAGCAATAAAACTGGCCTTCTTGAGACTAGTTGAGTATCTGGAGCATCAGCAATTGTGGGTTCAATTACAGGATCAAAATTACCAGAAAAAAATAACTTTCTTCTGAAACTCGTCAGTCTATTCTTGTTCTGAGAAATGAAGGCTATTCCATGCGAGAAATTGCCAACAGTGAAGAGGCGACTCCGGGATGCTGACCTTCTAGGCAGAGTTGCAAAGAATAAGCTATATCTCAGACTGGCCAATAAAAATAAAAGATTAAGATGGGCAGTCTGAGATATGGCTTTTTCTTTGCAACTCTGCCTAGAAGGTCAGCATCCCGAGTCGCTCTTCACTGTTGACGTTGAGACTGGTGTTTGCGGGTACTATTTAATGAAGCTGCCAGTTCAGGACCTGTGAGGTGTCTGTTTCTCAAACTAGACACTCTAATGTATTTGTCCTCTTGCTCAGTTGTGCACCGGGGCCTCCCACTCCTCTTTCTATTCTGGTTAGAGCCAGTTTGCGCTGTTCTGTGAAGGGAGTAGTACACAGCGTTGTACAAGATCTTCAGTTTCCTGGCAATTTTTCGCATGGAATAGCCTTCATTTTTCAGAACATGAATAGACTGACGAGTTTCAGAAGAAAGTTATTTGTTTCTGGCCATTTTGAGCCTGTAATCGAACCCACAATTGCTGATTGCTTATTGCTTCTTTAATCAGCACAACAGAGTTCAGCTGTGCCAACATAATTGCAAAAGGGTTTTCTAATGATCAATTAGCCTTTTAAAATGATAAACTTGGATTAGCAAACACAATGTGCCATTGGAACACAGGACTGATGGTTGCTGATAATGGGCCTCTGTACACCTATGTAGATATTCCATAAAAAATCAGCCATTTCCAACTACAATAGCCATTTCCAACAATGTCTACACTGCATTTCTGATCAACCAAAAAAATGCTTTTCTTTCGAAAACAAGGACATTTCTAAGTGACCCCAAACTTTTGAACGGTAGTGTATATGAATCAATATTTGTTTAGACATAAATTACACCATAATATTCTAACAGTACTTTTCAGATCTCCTAAACTACCACAACCACTAGATTGTATTATTGTACGAATCACACTGCAACAGTTAACAGCTTTTGCAAAGAGCTTAACTGTTCCTCTCTCATTCCTCTCTTGTACAGTACAGTAATACCCTGGGAAAGCTGGAGCAGGGTGGTTCAGGGTGGTGGGCTGTGATCACAGGATCGCTCTTAATGAGGAGATTCAGGCTCTGCTTTGATGCTCTGATGCTGCAGGGGGTTCTGGGAGACAAGATATGACCTTTAACCCCTCTGATAGGCAGGTAAAGCCCAGTTCTCCAGAGTTGCTGTTGGTCCCTGGTACTGTTGGCAGTAAACTGGTCCAGACTCCAGATGTTCACTGGAAGTTCATGTGGAGGACAGACAAGCAAACGCAGTAGTCTACAGTCATGGGTTTATGTGTATCTGTGCATGTAGCTGTAAGAAGCAGAGATCTGGACTATATTACAGTCATTTCTTCATTCATTTCTAGAATAACCACACAGACCATGTTGGCTGCATCATTATTCTGACTTCAGCAAGCAGCCATAGGCCATTCTCAGATGTGAGTTACTAGATGGCCATAGATATCACTGCTGCTGACATGTCCTTAACGCTGTGAATGAACACAACAAAGTCCTTAGCTACTGGGCATTCCTGGTTTTGTGTTTCCTTTCCTGGATACTCATACATGACATTACCAGAAGGGATGGTAATGTCATGTATGAGTAATAATGTAGGTACGGTTCTCAGAATGTACACAGCTAAAATATTATCCTGGGTGTCTGTCAATAAGGTGCCAGGCCGTCTCGTAGTGATCACACGCCACAGTTTGAAGTCTCAGGTTGCAGGATTATGAGGTCAGCTCTTTTGGGATCTACTCACTCCCAGGAGAGCCAGGAGATCAAACATAATCTAATTGATCTCATCTGAGAGGGTGTGATGTCACACAAATTACGTGGTCTGTCAGAGGTAATTGACCGAAGAGGAGAGATCATTCACAGATTCTTAAAATATGAACGTCTTCAACTGGAGTCCAAGAATGAGAAATGTATTCACTTCATTGATCAAAATGACTCACAATTACATCTACACATTTCTACTGTCATATATTTCTGTTTCAAACCTTACATCCATCATTTGACAATCCACCTGTCAATCATCCAGTGGACTTGAGAGTAAAACTACTGTTGGTCTGAGTGCTTACGGATCGAATAAGGAAAACTCCAATCTGCATAGCATACGCTGCTAATGCAGTAGTCTATACAATCTGCATAGCATACGCTGCTAATGCAGTAGCCTTTACAATCTGCATAGCATACGCTGCTAATGCAGTAGCCTATACAATCTGCATAGCATACGCTGCTAATGCAGTAGCCTATACAATCTGCATAGCATACGCTGCTAATGCAGTAGCCTATACAATCTGCATAGCATACGCTGCTAATGCAGTAGCCTATACAATATGCATAGCATACGCTGCTAACGCAGTAGCCTATACAATCTGCATAACATACGGTGCTAATGCAGTAGCCTATACAATCTGCATAGCATATGCTGCAAATGCAGTAGCCTATACAATCTGCATAGCATACGCTGCAAATGCAGTAGTCTATACAATCTGCATAGCATATGCTGCTAATGCAGTAGCCTATACAATCTGTAAAGCATACGCTGCTAATGCAGTAGCCTATACAATCTGCATAGCATACGCTGCTAATGCAGTAGCCTATACAATATGCATAGCATACGCTGCTAACGCAGTAGCCTATACAATCTGCATAACATACGGTGCTAATGCAGTAGCCTATACAATATGCATAGCATACGCTGCAAATGCAGTAGCCTATACAATCTGCATAGCATACGCTGCAAATGCAGTAGTCTATACAATCTGCATAGCATATGCTGCTAATGCAGTAGCCTATACAATCTGTAAAGCATACGCTGCTAATGCAGTAGCCTATACAATCTGCATAGCATACGCTGCTAATGCAGTAGCCTATACAATCTGCATAGCATACGCTGCTAATGCAGTAGCCTATACAATCTGCATAGCATACGCTACTAATGCAGTAGCCTATACAATCTGCATAGCATACGCTGCTAATGCAGTAGCCTATACAATCTGCATAGCATACGCTACTAATGCAGTAGCCTATACAATCTGCATAACATACGGTGCTAATGCAGTAGCCTATACAATCTGCATAGCATACGCTACTAATGCAGTAGCCTATACAATCTGCATAACATACGGTGCTAATGCAGTAGCCTATACAATCTGCATAGCATACGCTGCTAATGCAGTAGCCTATACAATCTGCATAGCATACGCTGCTAATGCAGTAGCCTATACAATCTGCATAGCATACGCTACTAATGCAGTAGCCTATACAATCTGCATAGCATATGCTGCTAATGAGTAGCGGCACATGTCCTAATCCAGGCACTTGTCATCTCCCGTCTGGATTACTGCAACTCGCTGTTGGCTGGGCTCCCTGCCTGTGCCATTAAACCCCTACAACTTATCCAGAACGCTGCAGCTCGTCTGGTGTTCAACCTTCCAAAGTTCTCTCATGTCACCCCGCTCCTCCGCACACTCCACTGGCTTCCAGTTGAAGCTCGCATCTACTACAAAACCATGGTGCTTGCCTACGGAGCTGTGAGGGGAACGGCACCTCCTTACCTTCAGGCTCTGATCAGACCCTACACCCAAACGAGGGCACTACGTTCATCCACCTCTGGCCTGCTAGCCCCCCTACCTCTACGGAAGCACAGTTCCCGCTCGGCCCAGTCAAAGCTATTCGCTGCTCTGGCACCCCAATGGTGGAACAAGCTCCCCCACGACACCAGGACAGCGGAGTCACTGACCACCTTCCGGAGACACTTGAAACCCTACCTCTTTAAGGAATACCTGGCATAGTCTAACAGTAATCCTTCTACACCCCCCCTCCTCCAGTGGTGGTTGTCCCACTGGCTATCCTGAGTTGAATGCACCAATTTGTAAGGAGCTCTGGATAAGAGCGTCTACTGCATTACAGCGTCATACGCTGTAATGCAGTAGCCTATACAATCTGCATAGCATACGCTGCTAATGCAGTAGCCTATACAATCTGTAAAGCATACGCTGCTAATGCAGTAGCCTATACATGAGCATTCCTATACTCTCCATCTGATAACCTTACCACATATACATCACCGGATGTATAGATAACACATGTTTATGAGTGCAGGCCAGTGCCTTATTTATAGAAATGTGGCTTTCTATACGGCTGGTCTACTGTTCTACTCTGTGGCTGAGACCATGGTTTGAGGAGACATACAGGAGAGTGAGGAGCTGACGTGCACACCCCACATTTCTCCGCTGTTACTAGGACAAAATGTGTGTGTGTGTGTGTGTGTGTGTGTGTGCTCGTGCATATGTGTGTGCGGGCGCATGTGTGCGTGCATATTTCCATGTGTGTGTGTAAGTAAACACAAGCTCCCAGACAGTACATGAACAGTGTGTATCTAAATTTGAGTATTTCGAGTTTATCCTCACAGTGTTAGAAATGCAGATGGTGAAGGTAACAGACAAACATAACTGACACGTCTGTTTGACAACTGGAGTAAATAGAACAGATAGCAGTTTCATTTGTTTTGGCTGAGACATCAACAGAGGTTTCCCAGCTAAGATAATAATTAGTTTTGACTGAGACATCAACAGAGGTTTCACAGCTAGGAGTTTCATTGGTTTTGGCTGAGACATCAACAGAGGTTTCACAGGTAGGAGTTTCATTGGTTTTGACTGAGACAACAACAGTGCTTTCACAGCTAGGAGTTTCATTGGTTTTGGCTGAGACATCAACATAGTTTTTTTTTTACTTCTAGGAGTTTCATTGTTTTTGACTGAGACATCAACAGAGGTTTCACAGCTAAGATATTCATTGGTTTTGACTGAGACATCAACAGAAGTTTCACAGCTAGGAGTTTCATTGGTTTTGACTGAGACATCAACAGAGGTTTCACAGCTAGGAGTTTCATTGGTTTTGACTGAGACATCAACAGATGTTTCACAGCTAGCAGTTTCATTGGTTTTGGCTAAGACATCAACAGGGGTTTCACAGCTAGGAGTTTCATTGGTTGGACTGAGACATCAACAGAAGTTTCACAGCTAGCAGTTTCATTGGTTTTGGCTGAGACATCAACAAAGGTTTCACAGCTAGGAGTTTAATTGGTTTTGGCTAAGACATCAATAGAGGTTTCACAAATAGGAGTTTCATTTGTTTTGATTGAGACATTAACAGAGGTTTCACAGCTAGGAGTTTCATTGGTTTTGACTGAGACATCAACAGAGGTTTCACAGCTAGCGGTTTCCTTGGTTTTGGCTGAGACATCAACAGAGGTTTCACAGCTAGCGGTTTCATTGGTTTTGGCTGAGACATCAACAGAGGTTTCACAGATAGGAGTTTCATTGGTTTTTGACTGAGACATCAATAGAGCTTTCACAGCTATGAGTTTCATTGGTTTTGACTGAGACATCAACAGATGTTTCAAAGCTAGCAGTTTCATTGGTTTTGGCTAAGACATCAACAGGGGTTTCACAGCTAGGAGTTTCATTGGTTGGACTGAGACATCAACAGAAGTTTCACAGCTAGCAGTTTCATTGGTTTTGGCTGAGACATCAACAAAGGTTTCACAGCTAGGAGTTTAATTGGTTTTGGCTAAGACATCAATAGAGGTTTCACAAATAGGAGTTTCATTTGTTTTGATTGAGACATTAACAGAGGTTTCACAGCTAGGAGTTTCATTGGTTTTGACTGAGACATCAACAGAGGTTTCACAGCTAGCGGTTTCCTTGGTTTTGGCTGAGACATCAACATAGGTTTCACAGCTAGGAGTCTCATTGATTTTGACTGAGACATCAATAGAGCTTTCACAGCTAGGAGTTTCATTGGTTTTGACTGAGACATCAACAGAGGTTTCACAGCTAGGAGTTTCATTGGTTTTGACTGAGACATCAACAGGGCTTTTTTTTTACTTCTATGAGTTTCATTGGTTTTGACTGAGACATTAACAAAGGTTTCACAGCTAGGAGTTTAATTGGTTTTGGCTAAGACATCAACAGAGGTTTCACAGCTAGGAGTTTCATTGTTTTTGACTGAGACATCAACAGAGGTTTCACAGCTAAGATATTCATTGGTTTTGACTGAGACATCAACAGAAGTTTCACAGCTAGGAGTTTCATTGGTTTTGACTGAGACATCAACAGAGGTTTCACAGCTAGGACTTTCATTGGTTTTGACTGAGACATTATAGTATCTGAAGATTATGCCTTTGTTAAATGTTTTTCATGAAGAAATAGAATGTTGTTTATGGTAGTATCAAGAGGGAATGTTTTAGGTGTAATACCACATATCACAGACAGGAGGTGGGTTGTAGACAGGGGAGACTGGTGATTGGCCAGAAGAGGGGGTAATCCTTATTTTGGTATTGTCTATATAAGAAGGGTTTTAGACAATAAACCCCAGAGCAGCCATTAGAATTGGAGGACACTGCTCTCCAGACCCTGCAAGTCTGTTACTCATGCTGAAGCTTGTGGTCTGAATAAACCTTATGATCAATGTTCAGTACGAGCAGACTCCTTTTGTTGACAGCAATGATGACCACCATTCATCATATACTACATAATGGCGAGCTTGCCAGGAGGGATGATGCAATCCTTCTTTGCTGCATTTGGAGTCGCCAGGCTAACTCAGGCTGACTTTGGTCTGGAGTCATGACCCGACTAGATACAGCTAAGTTGTTGGTTTTGTTACTGCTTATGTACACTGGAGGAGTGTACCCTTACGACCGTGTTTCGGGTGGCGTTGTTGCTGGTCGACTGGAGTCTGCTAAAATGTTATTTCATTGGTAACTATAGACAATGATAATTTAGAGTGATAAGTTTATATTTCATTGGTAACGGATGGCAATGAGGATTTAGAGCATACATTTATATTTCATTGGTAACTATGGGCAATGACAAATTTAGGAAAACGGTAGGAGACATTTATATTGCATTGGTAACGTTGGACAATGATGGAGTTATATTGCATTGGTAACTATAGACAATGATGGGGTTATTTCATTGGTAACGTTGGACAATGATGGAGTTATATTGCATTGGTAACTATAGACAATGATGGGGTTATTTCATTGGTAACGTTGGACAATGATGGAGTTATATTGCATTGGTAACTATAGACAATGATGGGGTTATTTCATTGGTAACGTTGGACAATGATGGAGTTATATTTCATTGGTAACTATAGACAATGAGGATTTAGTAGAGGGAAAATGATTAAGTTATATTTCATTGGTAACTATGTGCAAGGATATGGTTATGGTTATATGTTAAGGGAAGCGCAGGATGTGGGATTGTGTATTAGGCCGCAGTTAGCTAGAGGCTAAGGCTGGATTGTTTTGGCCACGTGGTGCCTCGTGGCTAATGCTTGATTGTTTCAGGTCACGTGGTGCCTCGTTGCTAAGGCTAATTGTTGAATGCTAAAGTGTGAATCATGCTATAGTGTACCTTAGGCTAAGCTAAATGCTAATGCTACAGGCTAATTGTGTTGTGTGCTACATGTTAACGTATCCTTAGAGATTCCGTTGCGACGGGTGAAAGTCTCTTAAACTTGTTTATGTGTTTGTAAGTCAGGTTATATGTTTTGTGAGCGCTGTTAAATGTTGTTTGACTATAAGGGGGAAATGGGGAATTACAGCTGGACTGGTATTCTGTTTGGAGAGAGAGAGTAGAGAATCTTCCTTTCACGGTGAAAGTGTAGTGAGGAATGATATTTGCGCATGCGTTTAATTTTGCGACACTACAGTACCAAACGTGGGAGTTGGAGTTTATGGCACGAGATTAGGGGAACGTTTTGTTTTACGGCACCATGAGGGGATGCTGAGACTCAAGTGAGGTTAAATGATATTTGCGCATGTGTGATTTTACGGGGCTAAAAACTACAACATGTGGTTATGTGCTAAGCCTACAAAGCACGGCATTATGGGTAAGGGTCATAGGTCCCATGTGGGGGGTTTTTTGGGGAAAAATCTCTTAGGTGTTAAACGGCTGTTGTTCGAACGGGAAACTATTTGGCGATATGTAGTAAAGTTATAAATCAAATATATGTTGACGGAGTATAATTAATTAAATTAAAAGACGATTAAAATTAAATGAAATGTTTTGGAGCGATCTATGTAATAAATGATATTTGCGCATGCGTGGGATTCTGCAAAACAACACATGGGTTAAACTGCAGGGGGAGACAGAGGAACACAGACGACGGAACAAATAGGCACAAGGAGAGTTTAACACGAAGTTTACACGGCGGTGGGTTAAGATGAAACTTGTTTTGGGACCTATTGAATTTATAAATTAAATATATGGTGGCGGATTATAATAGAGTGAATTAAATAATTAAATGACGGATTAAAATCAAAATGTTTTTGGGCGATCTATAATTAGTCCTGAGTTAAAGTTTTAGAGTGAATGTAGAACGAAACGAATATTGAATGGTTGGAAACACTCAGTGATGGCATTAACTATTAAAAGCTGTTTCTGTGTCTTTGTCCCTTGTCATGAGAGACAGGAGAGAGGGGGAGCGAGGAGATACAGGAAGTGATCACGTGACGCGGTGGAGGGATCAAATCATCAAACAGGTTACTGTTACAAGATATGTGAGTTTATGACGATTTTGCATAGGCTTGGCAAATACTATTTCATTAAAAATTGCATTTTGGATGCTCTGTGTATCATTTATTGAAGGGTTAGAGGCTTTGTTTTTGGGATTGCTTTGAAGTTGACTAATTTACTTGCATTTGATGGGTTGTGGTAATATAGTCAACACTAATGGATAAATTGGGGACATAGGAGATAGGAATAAAAATGGGTTTTAATTATTCATGATTTTTAATTGACTTATTTGGATTTATTTGGAGTTGTTTAGGTTATATTAAGAATTACAGGGGGGAAGCCTACATAGGCTATATAATTTAAAATAAGATAGTTCACAATAAAGGAATATAAAAGGCTTGTTACAATGGGGTAAAAATATCAGGACTAGGAAAGTCAGTACATCGGTTGATATAGTGCATAGTGGTAATCCTTTAACTAAAGTGTTGCTAGGGTATCCGGCAAGTGAAACAAAAGTTGCCCTTCATTCTCAAACAGAAATTGATAAAATATGTCAGCGATAAGATAGGTTTAAAAAGTAGAGCTTAGGGAGGTTTATTCTCAGCTTACAATGATTATCCAGGAGTGATTATTGCATCAGAAATATAGATTAATAATAAATAGGGTATCAGCGGAAACAACGATGAAGATGAATCCAGAAGACGGAAGAAAAGGAGAGGTCTGGAACGTGAAGGAGAAGGGGAAGTTAAAGAAGATGAGTGATGATGAAGAGGTTATGCATGGGTGGATATGACTCTGTGATCAGAAGGAAGTTGGCAAGAGGAGAAACGAAGAAGGATACACAAGATTTGATCTCTGATGGAAGTTGAAGATGAAGAAAGCGATGAAGATTTGGAGATTAAAGGTGCTTTATTTTCAAGAGGAGTTTGTCCTACAAGGACTGGCACAGAAGAAAAGTAAGAAGATGATGGAAGATGATATTTCGAGGACAGAACTTAGAACTAAGGTTGAAGAATACTGATATGTCAACGACGAGAAGGAACAGGATCAAGAAAATCTGCTGAGAAAATAATCCCAAGAGTTGGAGAAGGAGAAAATAAGTTTGGGTTATGAAGAATCAGAGGGAACCAAATCAACAATCACTGTTACAGCTTCAACTGAACAATATCAAATGCAATTGTACCAGCCAAGGGGGGTACTAGGTGTCATATCCACAGTCAAGGTCTGGACAGACACAGAATTAGAGAAGAAGAAACAGAGGAAGATCCAGGAGTAAGGGAAGATCACCTGTTAGTGTCTAGAAGATACGAGGGGGGTATCAGCTGAGAGCATCGATTAGAGAAGAAGGGAAAATAGCAACAATTGAAGTAAAAACAACCGACCATTAGAAGTGATAGTGAATAGGGGAAAAACTTATCTGGGTTCAGCCTAAAGAGGTTATCCATATCCACTCTGTAAAATAAACTAATTAGGTTAGGATAGGGATTTGAGGTAGTAAAACAGTTTACTCTTCGGGAATCAATTGAGCTCTGCTATAGAAGTCAAATAGGAATTACAATAGACATACTAATATTAGGACAATATATCAAGGATATTGTGGGAAGAGATGCATGGTGTAAATTGAAGTGTTCAATCAGAGGCACACTAGACGACTGACTGTCTGGTAGAATATTTTAAGAAGTAGGGTTTTTGGGAATCATTTGCTTAAAAGATAATATCATAGGAAGGATGATAATGTATTAGATTGCCTGTTAGACAATCTGTCTGGGAAAAAACTTAATAGGGGTGACTGTTATTTTGGGTTACATTCTTACATTAAGAGATTTGAGGTTAGGCTAAAAGGTGTTTAGTCGTTTTGCCAAGTCTGTGTAAAGGAGTCAGGAGCAGGTGGGGAATTCCCAATCACGTATTCTAAAAATTGGTGGGGAAGGAATTTTGTCAATAAATCAGTGGAAAAGGGTTTTTTAAAGGTTAGGAGAAGATTAGATTAAAATAAGTTAGGAGTAGAGTAGGTTTGAAGGAACTCAGACAGTAAGCTAAGTTTAAAGTTAGTAGTAAGAGAGAGAGAGAATAGTAATGAATGACACTTTAGAATAGGAAGATCAAGGTAATTGTGGGTACTTTTTGTTATAATCAAAAGGTTTAAAGTTTAGAGGTAGAACTGAAAGGGGGAAAAAGTGACACTAATGGTGATGGATGGAAGTACAAGTAAAGAGTTCAGAGCTTTGGGATGAGGTAGTAACAATAATGACATCACCACGTGAGTCTATTAAAACAACAGTGAGAAGTAATTTAACTCTTTCAACATTGATAGTTATTAAAGCCATAAATATAGCGCATTTGATTATAAGGGTCCAGCATCAATTATAGGGGGAAAATACTGTTATTAGAGTTAGGATAATAATAATAATAATATGCCATTTAGGATGATGACGTTTCTTTCACAGAGAGAGAGAGATAATTAGGGAGAATAAGTATTGTTAGCAGGATCAGAAGTAGAAGCTGTTGCACTTAGTCAAATAAGGGATTATTTTGTGGAAGGTTACAGATAAAGATCAGGGAGAATATGTGTACTTATCTAGTGAAAGCATAGAAATTTGTTCCGGTTAAGAATTATGGGTTAAAGGGCTATGTAATTTATAAGGTGATGCTTATAATGGAAGATTTGAAGTCTGTAAAACTTTCTACAGTCACAGAGGGAGTTAATGATAAGTTTATTACAGTAGTCACTCCAACAGGGAATAATCGAATAGGATGTTGGTAGTTTCCCACTAGAGGGAATTAAGGGTTTTAATTCATCAACTAAATCAACAACGTTAATGGTAACTTTGGGAAGGGATTAATGATACGATGGTAATAGCAAATGTAGGAAGGATGACAACAACTTTTCTGAAATTAAAGGAGGCAGCAAGAGAGACTCAGGGGTTTAGGTTACTGACGAATAGGGTTAAAAAAGCAGAGCAGATAGTAGTAGAGAGCAATATAGATTAATCTGAAATGGAGAAGAGAGATTCATCATGGAAGCTGCAGGATGAGGTCTTTTGATTTTGATGACAGAGGGGGGGCATCTGATCAGTGCTGCTCGTTCCTCTGTTGTGAAAATTAGAGATAGATTAACTCATTCTGTAAGAATCAGTGAGGAATCTTGGGGGTTGATGTCTGTTGGGGATGCCAGCCCAAGACGTGTTGGACGGTTGCGCAGCCTCTAGCGGGTCTGGGTCAGGGTTATGCTTTGTCATGACTGTGGTGTCGGCAACAGTCATTGACAGATAAAATAATGTAGTTGTCAGAACAGTAGGGTTTAAGTGTTCTTGGGTAAAGGGGAGTACCCTATGGGAATTGTTCAATGGGAAAGGAAAATCAGGTAACAACGGAACCCTGAAGTATTCAGGTGAAACAGTGAGGATAAAAGTTGTTGTTGTTCTAATAAAACATATGAGGTAAGGGGTATGTTTATGGGAATATCAGAGGGTGATGAGTATAGTATAACTTTGGATAAGTATGACTTTAAGGGTAGTAATGACAAATAATAGGTTATTTTTTATATACCAGGTAGTAAGAAGAGCAGGACTTTGATGGTTAAAAGATTAGCTTTTGACTGACAATGTAACTATGGGAATTTGAGAGATATTTGGTGGGTTTGTGATGATAGAGTATATTCTTACCCTATGGGGGATAGGATGTTGTTACAGGTCAATGTTTAAGCTTCCATATGAGGTTTTTACCATTAAAAGAGGAGTGGTACGAACACAGAAATCTGAATCTAGGGTTAAAAGGATGACATGGCTACATGTCATAGTCTTCAAGCCTACCATTGGAGAATAAGTCTAAGGGAGAAGGGGGACTTCTTCCATGGTATGGTGTAACATTTGGGAAGATCATATGGATAAATATTAGTTATACTTTGAGTCCAGATAGGTCAGATAATATCACTGGGGTTATAGATACATTATAAGAGATGTGTTTGGGAGATCTGAGAAGATTTGGTTACAAGATTAATTAGGCCAGTAGGGGCAGTGATGGGTCAGATTTTAGTTTCAGCTTTGATAACACTGTGATGTTTGTAATTTGTTACTGATCGTTGAGAAAGTTATGATATTGAGATAGGTTGGAGAGTGATTCCTGGAGACAACACTCAGATGCCGGTGTTGACTGTTCCTGATCTGGATAAAGATGGATGGACTACTGATGGATAAATATCATTTTTTATGGGTTGATTATTTTTCAAATTTTTATTTTTTATTTTTTTTTCAATAGTAGGGTGATGTTGGTATGATTTATGAATCAAGGGGGGGGATAGGTTAATGTGATTCATACATCATTTATAGGTCATTTTTATATTCTTAAATTGATGTTGAGGTTTAATTTGAAAATGTTGTTTTGCAAAAGATACTGTTTGGTTGTTTATTTTCTTGTCATTCCAGAAGCATTTGGGAGAACATGTGGAGATTGGAATACTCAAACAAAGACAATATGAAGGGACAATATGACTGGAGGAGATGAAACAAGGAGGGTGTGGCTGATTCCATCATCAACAAGTCCATTGGAGGAGGAGACTACGGAGGAGATGAAGTGTAGTGGACTACATTCCAGTGTCAGCAATGAAATATAGACATATTTGATGTGTAATACATAATGGTGTCATATTCTTAGGTATTGATTTTAGTAGAATGATGTTTGATGTTATTGAATGCAGATGAGGATCTTAGATGCTTTTGTTTATTTCGATGGGGTTAGGGAAAGGACGGTTAGGCAGGGAGAGATTCCTTTTCAAGTCCTATGGGTTGACCAGCTTGAGAGTGGATGTTTCTGGATAGGATTTTGTTTGCAGGGGAACATGGGTATTTAATGGCATCATAGTTTCAAATGTCTTTACATGATTTATGAGTTTATCTGGAGTACCGCGGTGGTTGCCTGGGGCAGAGGGACCGTGAGAGAATTTTACTGTCTTGATTGATGGATGGATGGATTTGGAACAAAGGTTGCCGGACAGTTTTTCGCTCTCACACTCCATAAAGATTTATTCATAATTCATAGTAATGTGTTCACACTTCATAAACAGTTTGTTCATAATTCATAGTAATGTGTTCACACTTCATCAACAGTTATTCATATTTCATAAGAAAGGTATTTACACTCTAGAGGAGAATGTTTTGTTTTAAGGTTAAAGATACTCAATAAGATAAGTTGTTACTAGTCATAATCCTATTCTGTTTGGTTTCGAGACGTTTAGTTCATCTCGAAAGGGGGGAATATAGTATCTGAAGATTATGCCTTTGTTAAATGTTTTTCATGAAGAAATAGAATGTTGTTTATGGTAGTATCAAGAGGGAATGTTTTAGGTGTAATACCACATATCACAGACAGGAGGTGGGTTGTAGACAGGGGAGACTGGTGATTGGCCAGAAGAGGGGGTAATCCTTATTTTGGTATTGTCTATATAAGAAGGGTTTTAGACAATAAACCCCAGAGCAGCCATTAGAATTGGAGGACACTGCTCTCCAGACCCTGCAAGTCTGTTACTCATGCTGAAGCTTGTGGTCTGAATAAACCTTATGATCAATGTTCAGTACGAGCAGACTCCTTTTGTTGACAGCAATGATGACCACCATTCATCATATACTACAACATCAACAGAGGTTTCACAGCTAAGATATTCATTGGTTTTGACTGAGACATAAACAGAAGTTTCACAGCTAGCAGTTTCATTGGTTTTGGCTGAGACATCAACAGGGGTTTCACAGCTAGGAGTTTCATTCGTTTTGACTGAGACAACAACAGAGGTTTCACAGCTAGCGGTTTCATTGGTTTTGGCTGAGACATCAACAGAGGTTTCACAGATAGGAGTTTCATTGGTTTTTGACTGAGACATCAATAGAGCTTTCACAGCTAGGAGTTTCATTGGTTTTGACTGAGACATCAACATATGTTTCACAGCTAGCAGTTTCATTGGTTTTGGCTAAGACATCAACAGGGGTTTCACAGCTAGGAGTTTCATTGGTGTTGACTGAGACATCAACAGAAGTTTCACAGCTAGCATTTATATTGGTTTTGGCTGAGACATCAACAGAGGTTTCTCAGCTAGGAGTTTCATTGGTTTTGACTGAGACATCAACAGAGGTTTCACAGCTAGGAGTTTCATTGGTTGGACTGAGACATCAACAGAAGTTTCACAGCTAGCAGTTTCATTGGTTTTGGATGAGACATCAACAAAGGTTTCACAGCTAGGAGTTTAATTGGTTTTGGCTAAGACATCAATAGAGGTTTCACAGCTAGGAGTTTCATTGGTTTTGACTGAGACATCAACAGAGGTTTCACAGCTAGGAGTTTCATTGGTTTTGACTGAGACATCAACAGAGGTTTCACAGCTAGCGGTTTCATTGGTTTTGGCTGAGACATCAACATAGGTTTCACAGCTAGGAGTTTCATTGGTTTTGACTGAGACATCAACAGGGCTTTTTTTTTACTTCTATGAGTTTCATTGGTTTTGACTGAGACATCAACAAAGGTTTCACAGCTAGGAGTTTAATTGGTTTTGGCTAAGACATCAACAGAGGTTTCACAGCTAGGAGTTTTATTGTTTTTGACTGAGACATCAACAGAGGTTTCACAGCTAGGAGTTTCATTGGATTTTGACTGAGACATCAACAGAGGTTTCACAGCTAGTGGTTTCATTGGTTTTGGCTAAGACATCAACAGGGGTTTCACAGCTAGGAGTTTCATTGGTTTTGGCTAAGACATCAACAGAGGTTTCACAGCTAGGAGTTTCATTGTTTTTGACTGAGACATCAACAGAGGTTTCACAGCTAAGATATTCATTGGTTTTGACTGAGACATCAACAGAAGTTTCACAGCTAGGAGTTTCATTGGTTTTGACTGAGACATCAGAGGTTTCACAGCTAGGAGTTTCATTGGTTTTGACTGAGACATCAACAGAGGTTTCACAGCTAAGATATTCATTGGTTTTGACTGAGACATCAACAGAAGTTTCACAGCTAGCAGTTTCATTGGTTTTGGCTAAGACATCAACAGGGGTTTCACAGCTAGGAGTTTCATTGGTTTTGACTGCGACATCAACAGAGGTTTCAGAGCTAAGATATTCATTGGTGTTGACTGAGACATCAACATAGGTTTCACAGCTAGGAGTTTCATTGATTTTGACTGAGACATCAATAGAGCTTTCACAGCTAGGAGTTTCATTGGTTTTGACTGAGACATCAACAGAGGTTTCACAGCTAGGAGTTTCATTGGTTTTGACTGAGACATCAACAGGGCTTTTTTTTTTAAACTTCTATGAGTTTCATTGGTTTTGACTGAGACATTAATAAAGGTTTCACAGCTAGGAGTTTATTTGGTTTTGGCTAAGACATCAACAGAGGTTTCACAGCTAGGAGTTTCATTGGTTTTGACTGAGACATCAACAGAGGTTTCACAGCTAAGATATTCATTGGTTTTGACTGAGACATCAACAGAAGTTTCACAGCTAGGAGTTTCATTGGTTTTGACTGAGACATCAACAGAGGTTTCACAGCTAGGAGTTTCATTGGTTTTGACTGAGACATCAACAGAGGTTTCACAGCTAGGAGTTTCATTGGTTTTGACTGAGACATCAACAGACGTTTCACAGCTAGGAGTTTCATTGGTTTTGACTGAGACATCAACAGAGGTTTCACAGCTAGGAGTTTAATTGGTTTTGACTGAGACAACAGAGGTTTCACAGCTAGGAGTTTCATTGGTTTTGACTGAGACAACAACAGGGCTTTTTTTTTTTACTTCTATGAGTTTCATTGGTTTTGACTGAGACAACAACAAAGGTTTCACAGCTAGCAGTTTCATTGGTTTTGACTGAGACATCAACAAAGGTTTCACAGCTAGGAGTTTAATTGGTTTTGGCTAAGACATCAACAGAGGTTTCACAGCTAGGAGTTTCATTGTTTTTGACTGAGACATCAACAGAGGTTTCACAGCTAAGATATTCATTGGTTTTGACTGAGACATCAACAGAAGTTTCACAGCTAGGAGTTTCATTGGTTTTGACTGAGACATCAACAGAGGTTTCACAGCTAAGATATTCATTGGTTTTGACTGAGACATCAACAGAAGTTTCACAGCTAGCAGTTTCATTGGTTTTGGCTGAGACATCAACAGAGGTTTCACAGCTAGGAGTTTCATTGGTTTTGACTGAGACAACAACAGAGGTTTCACAGCTAAGCGGTTTCATTGGTTTTGGCTGTGACATCAACAGAGGTTCCACAGATAGGAGTTTCATTGGTTTTTGACTGAGACATCAATATAGCTTTCACAGCTAGGAGTTTCATTGGTTTTGACTGAGACATCAACAGATGTTTCACAGCTAGCAGTTTCATTGGTTTTGGCTAAGACATCAACAGGGGTTTCACAGCTAGGAGTTTCATTGGTGTTGACTGAGACATCAACAGAAGTTTCACAGCTAGCATTTATATTGGTTTTGGCTGAGACATCAACAGAAGTTTCACAGCTAGGAGTTTCATTGGTTTTGACTGAGACATCAACAGAGGTTTCACAGCTAAGATATTCATTGGTTTTGACTGAGACATCAACAGAAGTTTCACAGCTAGGAGTTTCATTGGTTTTGGCTGAGACATCAACATAGGTTTCACAGCTAGGAGTCTCATTGATTTTGACTGAGACATCAATAGAGCTTTCACAGCTAGGAGTTTCATTGGTTTTGACTGAGACATCAACAGAGGTTTCACAGCTAGGAGTTTCATTGGTTTTGACTGAGACATCAACAGGGCTTTTTTTTTTACTTCTATGAGTTTCATTGGTTTTGACTGAGACATCAACAAAGGTTTCACAGCTAGGAGTTTAATTGGTTTTGGCTAAGACATCAACAGAGGTTTCACAGCTAGGAGTTTTATTGTTTTTGACTGAGACATCAACAGAGGTTTCACAGCTAGGAGTTTCATTGGATTTTGACTGAGACATCAACAGAGGTTTCACAGCTAGTGGTTTCATTGGTTTTGGCTAAGACATCAACAGGGGTTTCACAGCTAGGAGTTTCATTGGTTTTGGCTAAGACATCAACAGAGGTTTCACAGCTAGGAGTTTCATTGTTTTTGACTGAGACATCAACAGAGGTTTCACAGCTAAGATATTCATTGGTTTTGACTGAGACATCAACAGAAGTTTCACAGCTAGGAGTTTCATTGGTTTTGACTGAGACATCAGAGGTTTCACAGCTAGGAGTTTCATTGGTTTTGACTGAGACATCAACAGAGGTTTCACAGCTAAGATATTCATTGGTTTTGACTGAGACATCAACAGAAGTTTCACAGCTAGCAGTTTCATTGGTTTTGGCTAAGACATCAACAGGGGTTTCACAGCTAGGAGTTTCATTGGTTTTGACTGCGACATCAACAGAGGTTTCAGAGCTAAGATATTCATTGGTGTTGACTGAGACATCAACATAGGTTTCACAGCTAGGAGTTTCATTGATTTTGACTGAGACATCAATAGAGCTTTCACAGCTAGGAGTTTCATTGGTTTTGACTGAGACATCAACAGAGGTTTCACAGCTAGGAGTTTCATTGGTTTTGACTGAGACATCAACAGGGCTTTTTTTTTTAAACTTCTATGAGTTTCATTGGTTTTGACTGAGACATTAATAAAGGTTTCACAGCTAGGAGTTTATTTGGTTTTGGCTAAGACATCAACAGAGGTTTCACAGCTAGGAGTTTCATTGGTTTTGACTGAGACATCAACAGAGGTTTCACAGCTAAGATATTCATTGGTTTTGACTGAGACATCAACAGAAGTTTCACAGCTAGGAGTTTCATTGGTTTTGACTGAGACATCAACAGAGGTTTCACAGCTAGGAGTTTCATTGGTTTTGACTGAGACATCAACAGAGGTTTCACAGCTAGGAGTTTCATTGGTTTTGACTGAGACATCAACAGACGTTTCACAGCTAGGAGTTTCATTGGTTTTGACTGAGACATCAACAGAGGTTTCACAGCTAGGAGTTTAATTGGTTTTGACTGAGACAACAGAGGTTTCACAGCTAGGAGTTTCATTGGTTTTGACTGAGACAACAACAGGGCTTTTTTTTTTTACTTCTATGAGTTTCATTGGTTTTGACTGAGACAACAACAAAGGTTTCACAGCTAGCAGTTTCATTGGTTTTGACTGAGACATCAACAAAGGTTTCACAGCTAGGAGTTTAATTGGTTTTGGCTAAGACATCAACAGAGGTTTCACAGCTAGGAGTTTCATTGTTTTTGACTGAGACATCAACAGAGGTTTCACAGCTAAGATATTCATTGGTTTTGACTGAGACATCAACAGAAGTTTCACAGCTAGGAGTTTCATTGGTTTTGACTGAGACATCAACAGAGGTTTCACAGCTAAGATATTCATTGGTTTTGACTGAGACATCAACAGAAGTTTCACAGCTAGCAGTTTCATTGGTTTTGGCTGAGACATCAACAGAGGTTTCACAGCTAGGAGTTTCATTGGTTTTGACTGAGACAACAACAGAGGTTTCACAGCTAGCGGTTTCATTGGTTTTGGCTGTGACATCAACAGAGGTTCCACAGATAGGAGTTTCATTGGTTTTTGACTGAGACATCAATAGAGCTTTCACAGCTAGGAGTTTCATTGGTTTTGACTGAGACATCAACAGATGTTTCACAGCTAGCAGTTTCATTGGTTTTGGCTAAGACATCAACAGGGGTTTCACAGCTAGGAGTTTCATTGGTGTTGACTGAGACATCAACAGAAGTTTCACAGCTAGCATTTATATTGGTTTTGGCTGAGACATCAACAGAAGTTTCACAGCTAGGAGTTTCATTGGTTTTGACTGAGACATCAACAGAGGTTTCACAGCTAAGATATTCATTGGTTTTGACTGAGACATCAACAGAAGTTTCACAGCTAGGAGTTTCATTGGTTTTGACTGAGACATCAACAGAGGTTTCACAGCTAAGATATTCATTGGTTTTGACTGAGACATCAACAGAAGTTTCACAGCTAGCAGTTTCATTGGTTTTGGCTGAGACATCAACAGAGGTTTCACAGCTAGGAGTTTCATTGGTTTTGACTGAGACAACAACAGAGGTTTCACAGCTAGCGGTTTCATTGGTTTTGGCTGAGACATCAACAGAGGTTTCACAGATAGGAGTTTCATTTGTTTTTGACTGAGACATCAATAGAGCTTTCACAGCTAGGAGTTTCATTGGTTTTGACTGAGACATCAACAGAAGTTTCACAGCTAGCAGTTTCATTGGTTTTGGCTAAGACATCAACAGGGGTTTCACATCTAGGAGTTTCATTGGTGTTGACTGAGACATCAACAGAAGTTTCACAGCTAGCATTTATATTGGTTTTGGCTGAGACATCAACAGAGGTTTCTCAGCTAGGAGTTTCATTGGTTTTGACTGAGACATCAACAGAGGTTTCACAGCTAGCGGTTTCATTGGTTTTGGCTAAGACATCAACAGGGGTTTCATAGCTAGGAGTTTCATTGGTTTGACTGAGACATCAACAGAGGTTTCAGAGCTAAGATTTTCATTGGTGTTGACTGAGACATCAACATAGTTTTCACAGCTAGGAGTTTCATTGATTTTGACTGAGACATCAATAGAGCTTTCACAGCTAGGAGTTTCATTGGTTTTGACTGAGACATCAACAGACGTTTCACAGCTAGGAGTTTCATTGGTTTTGACTGAGACATCAACAGGGCTTTTTTTTTTACTTCTATGAGTTTCATTGGTTTTGACTGAGACATCAATAAAGGTTTCACAGCTAGGAGTTTATTTGGTTTTGGCTAAGACATCAACAGAGGTTTCACAGCTAGGAGTTTCATTGTTTTTGACTGAGACATCAACAGAGGTTTCACAGCTAAGATATTCATTGGTTTTGACTGAGACATCAACAGAGGTTTCACAGCTAGGAGTTTCATTGGTTTTGACTGAGACATCAACAGAGGTTTCACAGCTAAGATATTCATTGGTTTTGACTGAGACATCAACAGAAGTTTCACAGCTAGCAGTTTCATTGGTTTTGGCTGAGACATCAACAGAGGTTTCACAGCTAGGAGTTTCATTGGTTTTGACTGAGACATCAACAGAGGTTTCACAGATAGGAGTTTCATTGGTTTTTGACTGAGACATCAATAGAGCTTTCACAGCTAGGAGTTTCATTGGTTTGACTGAGACATCAACAGAGGTTTCACAGCTAGTGGTTTCATTGGTTTTGGCTGAGACATCAACAGAGGTTTCACAGCTAGGAGTTTCATTGGTTTGACTGAGACATCAACAGTGATTTCACAGCTAAGAGAATAATTGGTTATGACTGAGACATCAACAGAGGTTTCTCAGCTAGGAGTTTCATTGGTTTTGACTGAGACATCAACAGAAGTTTCACAGCTAGGACTTTCATTGATTTTGACTGAGACATCAACAAAGTTTTCACAGCTAGGAGTTTCATTGGTTTTGGCTAAGACTTCAACAGAGGTTTCACAGCTAGGAGTTTCATTGGTTTTGACTGAGACATCCACAGAGGTTTCACAGCTAGGAGTTTCATTGGTTTTGACTGAGACATCAACAGACGTTTCACAGCTAGCAGTTTCATTGGTTTTGGCTGAGACCTCAACAGAGGTTTCACAGCTAGGAGTTTCATTGCTTTTGGCTGAGACCTCAACAGAGGTTTCACAGCTAGGAGTTTCATTGGTTTTGACTGAGACATCAACAGAGGTTTCAGAGCTATGAGTTTCATTGGTTTGACTGAGACATCAACAGAAGTTTCACAGCTAGGGTTTCATTGGTTTTGACTGAGACATCAACAGAGTTTCTTTTTTTTACTGCTAAGAGTTTCATTGGTTTTTACTTAGACATCAACAGAGGTTTCACAGCTATGAGTTTCATTGGTTTGACTGAGACATCAACAGAGGTTTCACAGCTAGTGGTTTCATTGGTTTTGGCTGAGACATCAACAGAGGTTTCACAGCTAGGAGTTTCATTGGTTTGACTGAGACATCAACAGTGATTTCACAGCTAAGAGAATAATTGGTTATGACTGAGACATCAACAGAGGTTTCACAGCTAGCAGTTTCATTGGTTTTGGCTGAGACCTCAACATAGGTTTCACAGCTAGGAGTTTCATTGCTTTTGGCTGAGACCTCAACAGAGGTTTCACAGCTAGGAGTTTCATTGGTTTTGACTGAGACATCAACAGAGGTTTCAGAGCTATGAGTTTCATTGGTTTGACTGAGACATCAACAGAAGTTTCACAGCTAGGGTTTCATTGGTTTTGACTGAGACATCAACAGAGTTTCTTTTTTTTTACTGCTAAGAGTTTCATTGGTTTTTACTTAGACATCAACAGAGGTTTCACAGCTATGAGTTTCATTGGTTTGACTGAGACATCAACAGAGGTTTCACAGCTAGTGGTTTCATTGGTTTTGGCTGAGACATCAACAGAGGTTTCACAGCTAGGAGTTTCATTGGTTTTGACTGAGACATCAACAAAGGTTTCACAGCTAGGAGTTTCATTGGTTTTGACTGAGACATCAACAGAGGTTTCACAACTAGGAGTTTCATTGGTTTTGGCTGAGACATCAACATATGTTTCACAGCTAGGAGTTTCATTGGTTTTGACTGAGACATCAATAGAGCTTTCACAACTAGGAGTTTCATCGGTTTTGGCTGAGACATCAACAGAAGTTTCACAGCTAGGAGTTTCATTGGTTTTGACTGAGACATCAACAGAGGTTTCACAGCTAAGATATTCATTGGTTTTGACTGAGACATCAACAGAAGTTTCACAGCTAGGAGTTTCATTGGTTTTGGCTGAGACATCAACATAGGTTTCACAGCTAGGAGTCTCATTGATTTTGACTGAGACATCAATAGAGCTTTCACAGCTAGGAGTTTCATTGGTTTTGACTGAGACATCAACAGAGGTTTCACAGCTAGGAGTTTCATTGGTTTTGACTGAGACATCAACAGGGCTTTTTTTTTACTTCTATGAGTTTCATTGGTTTTGACTGAGACATCAACAAAGGTTTCACAGCTAGGAGTTTAATTGGTTTTGGCTAAGACATCAACAGAGGTTTCACAGCTAGGAGTTTTATTGTTTTTGACTGAGACATCAACAGAGGTTTCACAGCTAGGAGTTTCATTGGATTTTGACTGAGACATCAACAGAGGTTTCACAGCTAGTGGTTTCATTGGTTTTGGCTAAGACATCAACAGGGGTTTCACAGCTAGGAGTTTCATTGGTTTTGGCTAAGACATCAACAGAGGTTTCACAGCTAGGAGTTTCATTGTTTTTGACTGAGACATCAACAGAGGTTTCACAGCTAAGATATTCATTGGTTTTGACTGAGACATCAACAGAAGTTTCACAGCTAGGGAGTTTCATTGGTTTTGACTGAGACATCAGAGGTTTCACAGCTAGGAGTTTCATTGGTTTTGACTGAGACATCAACAGAGGTTTCACAGCTAAGATATTCATTGGTTTTGACTGAGACATCAACAGAAGTTTCACAGCTAGCAGTTTCATTGGTTTTGGCTAAGACATCAACAGGGGTTTCACAGCTAGGAGTTTCATTGGTTTTGACTGCGACATCAACAGAGGTTTCAGAGCTAAGATATTCATTGGTGTTGACTGAGACATCAACATAGGTTTCACAGCTAGGAGTTTCATTGATTTTGACTGAGACATCAATAGAGCTTTCACAGCTAGGAGTTTCATTGGTTTTGACTGAGACATCAACAGAGGTTTCACAGCTAGGAGTTTCATTGGTTTTGACTGAGACATCAACAGGGCTTTTTTTTTTAAACTTCTATGAGTTTCATTGGTTTTGACTGAGACATTAATAAAGGTTTCACAGCTAGGAGTTTATTTGGTTTTGGCTAAGACATCAACAGAGGTTTCACAGCTAGGAGTTTCATTGGTTTTGACTGAGACATCAACAGAGGTTTCACAGCTAAGATATTCATTGGTTTTGACTGAGACATCAACAGAAGTTTCACAGCTAGGAGTTTCATTGGTTTTGACTGAGACATCAACAGAGGTTTCACAGCTAGGAGTTTCATTGGTTTTGACTGAGACATCAACAGAGGTTTCACAGCTAGGAGTTTCATTGGTTTTGACTGAGACATCAACAGACGTTTCACAGCTAGGAGTTTCATTGGTTTTGACTGAGACATCAACATAGGTTTCACAGCTAGGAGTCTCATTGATTTTGACTGAGACATCAATAGAGCTTTCACAGCTAGGAGTTTCATTGGTTTTGACTGAGACATCAACAGAGGTTTCACAGCTAGGAGTTTCATTGGTTTTGACTGAGACATCAACAGGGCTTTTTTTTTACTTCTATGAGTTTCATTGGTTTTGACTGAGACATCAACAAAGGTTTCACAGCTAGGAGTTTAATTGGTTTTGGCTAAGACATCAACAGAGGTTTCACAGCTAGGAGTTTTATTGTTTTTTGACTGAGACATCAACAGAGGTTTCACAGCTAGGAGTTTCATTGGATTTTGACTGAGACATCAACAGAGGTTTCACAGCTAGTGGTTTCATTGGTTTTGGCTAAGACATCAACAGGGGTTTCACAGCTAGGAGTTTCATTGGTTTTGGCTAAGACATCAACAGAGGTTTCACAGCTAGGAGTTTCATTGTTTTTGACTGAGACATCAACAGAGGTTTCACAGCTAAGATATTCATTGGTTTTGACTGAGACATCAACAGAAGTTTCACAGCTAGGAGTTTCATTGGTTTTGACTGAGACATCAGAGGTTTCACAGCTAGGAGTTTCATTGGTTTTGACTGAGACATCAACAGAGGTTTCACAGCTAAGATATTCATTGGTTTTGACTGAGACATCAACAGAAGTTTCACAGCTAGCAGTTTCATTGGTTTTGGCTAAGACATCAACAGGGGTTTCACAGCTAGGAGTTTCATTGGTTTTGACTGCGACATCAACAGAGGTTTCAGAGCTAAGATATTCATTGGTGTTGACTGAGACATCAACATAGGTTTCACAGCTAGGAGTTTCATTGATTTTGACTGAGACATCAATAGAGCTTTCACAGCTAGGAGTTTCATTGGTTTTGACTGAGACATCAACAGAGGTTTCACAGCTAGGAGTTTCATTGGTTTTGACTGAGACATCAACAGGGCTTTTTTTTTTAAACTTCTATGAGTTTCATTGGTTTTGACTGAGACATTAATAAAGGTTTCACAGCTAGGAGTTTATTTGGTTTTGGCTAAGACATCAACAGAGGTTTCACAGCTAGGAGTTTCATTGGTTTTGACTGAGACATCAACAGAGGTTTCACAGCTAAGATATTCATTGGTTTTGACTGAGACATCAACAGAAGTTTCACAGCTAGGAGTTTCATTGGTTTTGACTGAGACATCAACAGAGGTTTCACAGCTAGGGAGTTTCATTGGTTTTGACTGAGACATCAACAGAGGTTTCACAGCTAGGAGTTTCATTGGTTTTGACTGAGACATCAACAGACGTTTCACAGCTAGGAGTTTCATTGGTTTTGACTGAGACATCAACAGAGGTTTCACAGCTAGGAGTTTAATTGGTTTTGACTGAGACAACAGAGGTTTCACAGCTAGGAGTTTCATTGGTTTTGACTGAGACAACAACAGGGCTTTTTTTTTTTACTTCTATGAGTTTCATTGGTTTTGACTGAGACAACAACAAAGGTTTCACAGCTAGCAGTTTCATTGGTTTTGACTGAGACATCAACAAAGGTTTCACAGCTAGGAGTTTAATTGGTTTTGGCTAAGACATCAACAGAGGTTTCACAGCTAGGAGTTTCATTGTTTTTGACTGAGACATCAACAGAGGTTTCACAGCTAAGATATTCATTGGTTTTGACTGAGACATCAACAGAAGTTTCACAGCTAGGAGTTTCATTGGTTTTGACTGAGACATCAACAGAGGTTTCACAGCTAAGATATTCATTGGTTTTGACTGAGACATCAACAGAAGTTTCACAGCTAGCAGTTTCATTGGTTTTGGCTGAGACATCAACAGAGGTTTCACAGCTAGGAGTTTCATTGGTTTTGACTGAGACAACAACAGAGGTTTCACAGCTAAGCGGTTTCATTGGTTTTGGCTGTGACATCAACAGAGGTTCCACAGATAGGAGTTTCATTGGTTTTTGACTGAGACATCAATAGAGCTTTCACAGCTAGGAGTTTCATTGGTTTTGACTGAGACATCAACAGATGTTTCACAGCTAGCAGTTTCATTGGTTTTGGCTAAGACATCAACAGGGGTTTCACAGCTAGGAGTTTCATTGGTGTTGACTGAGACATCAACAGAAGTTTCACAGCTAGCATTTATATTGGTTTTGGCTGAGACATCAACAGAAGTTTCACAGCTAGGAGTTTCATTGGTTTTGACTGAGACATCAACAGAGGTTTCACAGCTAAGATATTCATTGGTTTTGACTGAGACATCAACAGAAGTTTCACAGCTAGGAGTTTCATTGGTTTTGGCTAAGACATCAACAGAGGTTTCACAGCTAGGAGTTTTATTGTTTTTGACTGAGACATCAACAGAGGTTTCACAGCTAGGAGTTTCATTGGATTTTGACTGAGACATCAACAGAGGTTTCACAGCTAGTGGTTTCATTGGTTTTGGCTAAGACATCAACAGGGGTTTCACAGCTAGGAGTTTCATTGGTTTTGGCTAAGACATCAACAGAGGTTTCACAGCTAGGAGTTTCATTGTTTTTGACTGAGACATCAACAGAGGTTTCACAGCTAAGATATTCATTGGTTTTGACTGAGACATCAACAGAAGTTTCACAGCTAGGAGTTTCATTGGTTTTGACTGAGACATCAGAGGTTTCACAGCTAGGAGTTTCATTGGTTTTGACTGAGACATCAACAGAGGTTTCACAGCTAAGATATTCATTGGTTTTGACTGAGACATCAACAGAAGTTTCACAGCTAGCAGTTTCATTGGTTTTGGCTAAGACATCAACAGGGCTTTCACAGCTAGGAGTTTCATTGGTTTTGACTGCGACATCAACAGAGGTTTCAGAGCTAAGATATTCATTGGTGTTGACTGAGACATCAACATAGGTTTCACAGCTAGGAGTTTCATTGATTTTGACTGAGACATCAATAGAGCTTTCACAGCTAGGAGTTTCATTGGTTTTGACTGAGACATCAACAGAGGTTTCACAGCTAGGAGTTTCATTGGTTTTGACTGAGACATCAACAGGGCTTTTTTTTTTAAACTTCTATGAGTTTCATTGGTTTTGACTGAGACATTAATAAAGGTTTCACAGCTAGGAGTTTATTTGGTTTTGGCTAAGACATCAACAGAGGTTTCACAGCTAGGAGTTTCATTGGTTTTGACTGAGACATCAACAGAGGTTTCACAGCTAAGATATTCATTGGTTTTGACTGAGACATCAACAGAAGTTTCACAGCTAGGAGTTTCATTGGTTTTGACTGAGACATCAACAGAGGTTTCACAGCTAGGAGTTTCATTGGTTTTGACTGAGACATCAACAGAGGTTTCACAGCTAGGAGTTTCATTGGTTTTGACTGAGACATCAACAGACGTTTCACAGCTAGGAGTTTCATTGGTTTTGACTGAGACATCAACAGAGGTTTCACAGCTAGGAGTTTAATTGGTTTTGACTGAGACAACAGAGGTTTCACAGCTAGGAGTTTCATTGGTTTTGACTGAGACAACAACAGGGCTTTTTTTTTTTACTTCTATGAGTGTCATTGGTTTTGACTGAGACAACAACAAAGGTTTCACAGCTAGCAGTTTCATTGGTTTTGACTGAGACATCAACAAAGGTTTCACAGCTAGGAGTTTAATTGGTTTTGGCTAAGACATCAACAGAGGTTTCACAGCTAGGAGTTTCATTGTTTTTGACTGAGACATCAACAGAGGTTTCACAGCTAAGATATTCATTGGTTTTGACTGAGACATCAACAGAAGTTTCACAGCTAGGAGTTTCATTGGTTTTGACTGAGACATCAACAGAGGTTTCACAGCTAAGATATTCATTGGTTTTGACTGAGACATCAACAGAAGTTTCACAGCTAGCAGTTTCATTGGTTTTGGCTGAGACATCAACAGAGGTTTCACAGCTAGGAGTTTCATTGGTTTTGACTGAGACAACAACAGAGGTTTCACAGCTAAGCGGTTTCATTGGTTTTGGCTGTGACATCAACAGAGGTTCCACAGATAGGAGTTTCATTGGTTTTTGACTGAGACATCAATAGAGCTTTCACAGCTAGGAGTTTCATTGGTTTTGACTGAGACATCAACAGATGTTTCACAGCTAGCAGTTTCATTGGTTTTGGCTAAGACATCAACAGGGGTTTCACAGCTAGGAGTTTCATTGGTGTTGACTGAGACATCAACAGAAGTTTCACAGCTAGCATTTATATTGGTTTTGGCTGAGACATCAACAGAAGTTTCACAGCTAGGAGTTTCATTGGTTTTGACTGAGACATCAACAGAGGTTTCACAGCTAAGATATTCATTGGTTTTGACTGAGACATCAACAGAAGTTTCACAGCTAGGAGTTTCATTGGTTTTGACTGAGACATCAACAGAGGTTTCACAGCTAAGATATTCATTGGTTTTGACTGAGACATCAACAGAAGTTTCACAGCTAGCAGTTTCATTGGTTTTGGCTGAGACATCAACAGAGGTTTCACAGCTAGGAGTTTCATTGGTTTTGACTGAGACAACAACAGAGGTTTCACAGCTAGCGGTTTCATTGGTTTTGGCTGAGACATCAACAGAGGTTTCACAGATAGGAGTTTCATTTGTTTTTGACTGAGACATCAATAGAGCTTTCACAGCTAGGAGTTTCATTGGTTTTGACTGAGACATCAACAGAAGTTTCACAGCTAGCAGTTTCATTGGTTTTGGCTAAGACATCAACAGGGGTTTCACATCTAGGAGTTTCATTGGTGTTGACTGAGACATCAACAGAAGTTTCACAGCTAGCATTTATATTGGTTTTGGCTGAGACATCAACAGAGGTTTCTCAGCTAGGAGTTTCATTGGTTTTGACTGAGACATCAACAGACGTTTCACAGCTAGGAGTTTCATTGGTTTTGACTGAGACATCAACAGGGCTTTTTTTTTTACTTCTATGAGTTTCATTGGTTTTGACTGAGACATCAATAAAGGTTTCACAGCTAGGAGTTTATTTGGTTTTGGCTAAGACATAAACAGAGGTTTCACAGCTAGGAGTTTCATTGTTTTTGACTGAGACATCAACAGAGGTTTCACAGCTAAGATATTCATTGGTTTTGACTGAGACATCAACAGAGGTTTCACAGCTAGGAGTTTCATTGGTTTTGACTGAGACATCAACAGAGGTTTCACAGCTAAGATATTCATTGGTTTTGACTGAGACATCAACAGAAGTTTCACAGCTAGCAGTTTCATTGGTTTTGGCTGAGACATCAACAGAGGTTTCACAGCTAGGAGTTTCATTGGTTTTGACTGAGACATCAACAGAGGTTTCACAGATAGGAGTTTCATTGGTTTTTGACTGAGACATCAATAGAGCTTTCACAGCTAGGAGTTTCATTGGTTTGACTGAGACATCAACAGAGGTTTCACAGCTAGTGGTTTCATTGGTTTTGGCTGAGACATCAACAGAGGTTTCACAGCTAGGAGTTTCATTGGTTTGACTGAGACATCAACAGTGATTTCACAGCTAAGAGAATAATTGGTTATGACTGAGACATCAACAGAGGTTTCTCAGCTAGGAGTTTCATTGGTTTTGACTGAGACATCAACAGAAGTTTCACAGCTAGGACTTTCATTGATTTTGACTGAGACATCAACAAAGTTTTCACAGCTAGGAGTTTCATTGGTTTTGGCTAAGACTTCAACAGAGGTTTCACAGCTAGGAGTTTCATTGGTTTTGACTGAGACATCCACAGAGGTTTCACAGCTAGGAGTTTCATTGGTTTTGACTGAGACATCAACAGACGTTTCACAGCTAGCAGTTTCATTGGTTTTGGCTGAGACCTCAACAGAGGTTTCACAGCTAGGAGTTTCATTGCTTTTGGCTGAGACCTCAACAGAGGTTTCACAGCTAGGAGTTTCATTGGTTTTGACTGAGACATCAACAGAGGTTTCAGAGCTATGAGTTTCATTGGTTTGACTGAGACATCAACAGAAGTTTCACAGCTAGGGTTTCATTGGTTTTGACTGAGACATCAACAGAGTTTCTTTTTTTTACTGCTAAGAGTTTCATTGGTTTTTACTTAGACATCAACAGAGGTTTCACAGCTATGAGTTTCATTGGTTTGACTGAGACATCAACAGAGGTTTCACAGCTAGTGGTTTCATTGGTTTTGGCTGAGACATCAACAGAGGTTTCACAGCTAGGAGTTTCATTGGTTTGACTGAGACATCAACAGTGATTTCACAGCTAAGAGAATAATTGGTTATGACTGAGACATCAACAGAGGTTTCACAGCTAGCAGTTTCATTGGTTTTGGCTGAGACCTCAACATAGGTTTCACAGCTAGGAGTTTCATTGCTTTTGGCTGAGACCTCAACAGAGGTTTCACAGCTAGGAGTTTCATTGGTTTTGACTGAGACATCAACAGAGGTTTCAGAGCTATGAGTTTCATTGGTTTGACTGAGACATCAACAGAAGTTTCACAGCTAGGGTTTCATTGGTTTTGACTGAGACATCAACAGAGTTTCTTTTTTTTTACTGCTAAGAGTTTCATTGGTTTTTACTTAGACATCAACAGAGGTTTCACAGCTATGAGTTTCATTGGTTTGACTGAGACATCAACAGAGGTTTCACAGCTAGTGGTTTCATTGGTTTTGGCTGAGACATCAACAGAGGTTTCACAGCTAGGAGTTTCATTGGTTTTGACTGAGACATCAACAAAGGTTTCACAGCTAGGAGTTTCATTGGTTTTGACTGAGACATCAACAGAGGTTTCACAACTAGGAGTTTCATTGGTTTTGGCTGAGACATCAACATATGTTTCACAGCTAGGAGTTTCATTGGTTTTGACTGAGACATCAATAGAGCTTTCACAACTAGGAGTTTCATCGGTTTTGGCTGAGACATCAACAGAAGTTTCACAGCTAGGAGTTTCATTGGTTTTGACTGAGACATCAACAGAGGTTTCACAGCTAAGATATTCATTGGTTTTGACTGAGACATCAACAGAAGTTTCACAGCTAGGAGTTTCATTGGTTTTGGCTGAGACATCAACATAGGTTTCACAGCTAGGAGTCTCATTGATTTTGACTGAGACATCAATAGAGCTTTCACAGCTAGGAGTTTCATTGGTTTTGACTGAGACATCAACAGAGGTTTCACAGCTAGGAGTTTCATTGGTTTTGACTGAGACATCAACAGGGCTTTTTTTTACTTCTATGAGTTTCATTGGTTTTGACTGAGACATCAACAAAGGTTTCACAGCTAGGAGTTTAATTGGTTTTGGCTAAGACATCAACAGAGGTTTCACAGCTAGGAGTTTTATTGTTTTTGACTGAGACATCAACAGAGGTTTCACAGCTAGGAGTTTCATTGGATTTTGACTGAGACATCAACAGAGGTTTCACAGCTAGTGGTTTCATTGGTTTTGGCTAAGACATCAACAGGGGTTTCACAGCTAGGAGTTTCATTGGTTTTGGCTAAGACATCAACAGAGGTTTCACAGCTAGGAGTTTCATTGTTTTTGACTGAGACATCAACAGAGGTTTCACAGCTAAGATATTCATTGGTTTTGACTGAGACATCAACAGAAGTTTCACAGCTAGGAGTTTCATTGGTTTTGACTGAGACATCAGAGGTTTCACAGCTAGGAGTTTCATTGGTTTTGACTGAGACATCAACAGAGGTTTCACAGCTAAGATATTCATTGGTTTTGACTGAGACATCAACAGAAGTTTCACAGCTAGCAGTTTCATTGGTTTTGGCTAAGACATCAACAGGGGTTTCACAGCTAGGAGTTTCATTGGTTTTGACTGCGACATCAACAGAGGTTTCAGAGCTAAGATATTCATTGGTGTTGACTGAGACATCAACATAGGTTTCACAGCTAGGAGTTTCATTGATTTTGACTGAGACATCAATAGAGCTTTCACAGCTAGGAGTTTCATTGGTTTTGACTGAGACATCAACAGAGGTTTCACAGCTAGGAGTTTCATTGGTTTTGACTGAGACATCAACAGGGCTTTTTTTTTTAAACTTCTATGAGTTTCATTGGTTTTGACTGAGACATTAATAAAGGTTTCACAGCTAGGAGTTTATTTGGTTTTGGCTAAGACATCAACAGAGGTTTCACAGCTAGGAGTTTCATTGGTTTTGACTGAGACATCAACAGAGGTTTCACAGCTAAGATATTCATTGGTTTTGACTGAGACATCAACAGAAGTTTCACAGCTAGGAGTTTCATTGGTTTTGACTGAGACATCAACAGAGGTTTCACAGCTAGGAGTTTCATTGGTTTTGACTGAGAAATCAACAGAGGTTTCACAGCTAGGAGTTTCATTGGTTTTGACTGAGACATCAACAGACGTTTCACAGCTAGGAGTTTCATTGGTTTTGACTGAGACATCAACAGAGGTTTCACAGCTAGGAGTTTAATTGGTTTTGACTGAGACAACAGAGGTTTCACAGCTAGGAGTTTCATTGGTTTTGACTGAGACAACAACAGGGCTTTTTTTTTTTACTTCTATGAGTTTCATTGGTTTTGACTGAGACAACAACAAAGGTTTCACAGCTAGCAGTTTCATTGGTTTTGACTGAGACATCAACAAAGGTTTCACAGCTAGGAGTTTAATTGGTTTTGGCTAAGACATCAACAGAGGTTTCACAGCTAGGAGTTTCATTGTTTTTGACTGAGACATCAACAGAGGTTTCACAGCTAAGATATTCATTGGTTTTGACTGAGACATCAACAGAAGTTTCACAGCTAGGAGTTTCATTGGTTTTGACTGAGACATCAACAGAGGTTTCACAGCTAAGATATTCATTGGTTTTGACTGAGACATCAACAGAAGTTTCACAGCTAGCAGTTTCATTGGTTTTGGCTGAGACATCAACAGAGGTTTCACAGCTAGGAGTTTCATTGGTTTTGACTGAGACAACAACAGAGGTTTCACAGCTAGCGGTTTCATTGGTTTTGGCTGTGACATCAACAGAGGTTCCACAGATAGGAGTTTCATTGGTTTTTGACTGAGACATCAATAGAGCTTTCACAGCTAGGAGTTTCATTGGTTTTGACTGAGACATCAACAGATGTTTCACAGCTAGCAGTTTCATTGGTTTTGGCTAAGACATCAACAGGGGTTTCACAGCTAGGAGTTTCATTGGTGTTGACTGAGACATCAACAGAAGTTTCACAGCTAGCATTTATATTGGTTTTGGCTGAGACATCAACAGAAGTTTCACAGCTAGGAGTTTCATTGGTTTTGACTGAGACATCAACAGAGGTTTCACAGCTAAGATATTCATTGGTTTTGACTGAGACATCAACAGAAGTTTCACAGCTAGGAGTTTCATTGGTTTTGACTGAGACATCAACAGAGGTTTCACAGCTAAGATATTCATTGGTTTTGACTGAGACATCAACAGAAGTTTCACAGCTAGCAGTTTCATTGGTTTTGGCTGAGACATCAACAGAGGTTTCACAGCTAGGAGTTTCATTGGTTTTGACTGAGACAACAACAGAGGTTTCACAGCTAGCGGTTTCATTGGTTTTGGCTGAGACATCAACAGAGGTTTCACAGATAGGAGTTTCATTTGTTTTTGACTGAGACATCAATAGAGCTTTCACAGCTAGGAGTTTCATTGGTTTTGACTGAGACATCAACAGAAGTTTCACAGCTAGCAGTTTCATTGGTTTTGGCTAAGACATCAACAGGGGTTTCACATCTAGGAGTTTCATTGGTGTTGACTGAGACATCAACAGAAGTTTCACAGCTAGCATTTATATTGGTTTTGGCTGAGACATCAACAGAGGTTTCTCAGCTAGGAGTTTCATTGGTTTTGACTGAGACATCAACAGAGGTTTCACAGCTAGCGGTTTCATTGGTTTTGGCTAAGACATCAACAGGGGTTTCACAGCTAGGAGTTTCATTGGTTTGACTGAGACATCAACAGAGGTTTCAGAGCTAAGATATTCATTGGTGTTGACTGAGACATCAACATAGTTTTCACAGCTAGGAGTTTCATTGATTTTGACTGAGACATCAATAGAGCTTTCACAGCTAGGAGTTTCATTGGTTTTGACTGAGACATCAACAGACGTTTCACAGCTAGGAGTTTCATTGGTTTTGACTGAGACATCAACAGGGCTTTTTTTTTTACTTCTATGAGTTTCATTGGTTTTGACTGAGACATCAATAAAGGTTTCACAGCTAGGAGTTTATTTGGTTTTGGCTAAGACATCAACAGAGGTTTCACAGCTAGGAGTTTCATTGTTTTTGACTGAGACATCAACAGAGGTTTCACAGCTAAGATATTCATTGGTTTTGACTGAGACATCAACAGAGGTTTCACAGCTAGGAGTTTCATTGGTTTTGACTGAGACATCAACAGAGGTTTCACAGCTAGGAGTTTCATTGGTTTTGACTGAGACATCAACAGAGGTTTCACAGATAGGAGTTTCATTGGTTTTTGACTGAGACATCAATAGAGCTTTCACAGCTAGGAGTTTCATTGGTTTGACTGAGACATCAACAGAGGTTTCACAGCTAGTGGTTTCATTGGTTTTGGCTGAGACATCAACAGAGGTTTCACAGCTAGGAGTTTCATTGGTTTGACTGAGACATCAACAGTGATTTCACAGCTAAGAGAATAATTGGTTATGACTGAGACATCAACAGAGGTTTCTCAGCTAGGAGTTTCATTGGTTTTGACTGAGACATCAACAGAAGTTTCACAGCTAGGACTTTCATTGATTTTGACTGAGACATCAACAAAGTTTTCACAGCTAGGAGTTTCATTGGTTTTGGCTAAGACTTCAACAGAGGTTTCACAGCTAGGAGTTTCATTGGTTTTGACTGAGACATCCACAGAGGTTTCACAGCTAGGAGTTTCATTGGTTTTGACTGAGACATCAACAGACGTTTCACAGCTAGCAGTTTCATTGGTTTTGGCTGAGACCTCAACAGAGGTTTCACAGCTAGGAGTTTCATTGCTTTTGGCTGAGACCTCAACAGAGGTTTCACAGCTAGGAGTTTCATTGGTTTTGACTGAGACATCAACAGAGGTTTCAGAGCTATGAGTTTCATTGGTTTGACTGAGACATCAACAGAAGTTTCACAGCTAGGGTTTCATTGGTTTTGACTGAGACATCAACAGAGTTTCTTTTTTTTTACTGCTAAGAGTTTCATTGGTTTTTACTTAGACATCAACAGAGGTTTCACAGCTATGAGTTTCATTGGTTTGACTGAGACATCAACAGAGGTTTCACAGCTAGTGGTTTCATTGGTTTTGGCTGAGACATCAACAGAGGTTTCACAGCTAGGAGTTTCATTGGTTTGACTGAGACATCAACAGTGATTTCACAGCTAAGAGAATAATTGGTTATGACTGAGACATCAACAGAGGTTTCACAGCTAGCAGTTTCATTGGTTTTGGCTGAGACCTCAACATAGGTTTCACAGCTAGGAGTTTCATTGCTTTTGGCTGAGACCTCAACAGAGGTTTCACAGCTAGGAGTTTCATTGGTTTTGACTGAGACATCAACAGAGGTTTCAGAGCTATGAGTTTCATTGGTTTGACTGAGACATCAACAGAAGTTTCACAGCTAGGGTTTCATTGGTTTTGACTGAGACATCAACAGAGTTTCTTTTTTTTTACTGCTAAGAGTTTCATTGGTTTTTACTTAGACATCAACAGAGGTTTCACAGCTATGAGTTTCATTGGTTTGACTGAGACATCAACAGAGGTTTCACAGCTAGTGGTTTCATTGGTTTTGGCTGAGACATCAACAGAGGTTTCACAGCTAGGAGTTTCATTGGTTTTGACTGAGACATCAACAAAGGTTTCACAGCTAGGAGTTTCATTGGTTTTGACTGAGACATCAACAGAGGTTTCACAACTAGGAGTTTCATTGGTTTTGGCTGAGACATCAACATATGTTTCACAGCTAGGAGTTTCATTGGTTTTGACTGAGACATCAATAGAGCTTTCACAACTAGGAGTTTCATCGGTTTTGACTGAGACATCAATAGAGCTTTCACAACTAGGAGTTTCATTGGTTTTGACTGAGACATCAACAGAGGTTTCACAGCTAGGAGTTTCATTGGTTTTGACTGAGACATCAACAGGGCTTTTTTTTTTAAACTTCTATGAGTTTCATTGGTTTTGACTGAGACATTAATAAAGGTTTCACAGCTAGGAGTTTATTTGGTTTTGGCTAAGACATCAACAGAGGTTTCACAGCTAGGAGTTTCATTGGTTTTGACTGAGACATCAACAGAGGTTTCACAGCTAAGATATTCATTGGTTTTGACTGAGACATCAACAGAAGTTTCACAGCTAGGAGTTTCATTGGTTTTGACTGAGACATCAACAGAGGTTTCACAGCTAGGAGTTTCATTGGTTTTGACTGAGACATCAACAGAGGTTTCACAGCTAGGAGTTTCATTGGTTTTGACTGAGACATCAACAGACGTTTCACAGCTAGGAGTTTCATTGGTTTTGACTGAGACATCAACAGAGGTTTCACAGCTAGGAGTTTAATTGGTTTTGACTGAGACAACAGAGGTTTCACAGCTAGGAGTTTCATTGGTTTTGACTGAGACAACAACAGGGCTTTTTTTTTTTACTTCTATGAGTGTCATTGGTTTTGACTGAGACAACAACAAAGGTTTCACAGCTAGCAGTTTCATTGGTTTTGACTGAGACATCAACAAAGGTTTCACAGCTAGGAGTTTAATTGGTTTTGGCTAAGACATCAACAGAGGTTTCACAGCTAGGAGTTTCATTGTTTTTGACTGAGACATCAACAGAGGTTTCACAGCTAAGATATTCATTGGTTTTGACTGAGACATCAACAGAAGTTTCACAGCTAGGAGTTTCATTGGTTTTGACTGAGACATCAACAGAGGTTTCACAGCTAAGATATTCATTGGTTTTGACTGAGACATCAACAGAAGTTTCACAGCTAGCAGTTTCATTGGTTTTGGCTGAGACATCAACAGAGGTTTCACAGCTAGGAGTTTCATTGGTTTTGACTGAGACAACAACAGAGGTTTCACAGCTAGCGGTTTCATTGGTTTTGGCTGTGACATCAACAGAGGTTCCACAGATAGGAGTTTCATTGGTTTTTGACTGAGACATCAATAGAGCTTTCACAGCTAGGAGTTTCATTGGTTTTGACTGAGACATCAACAGATGTTTCACAGCTAGCAGTTTCATTGGTTTTGGCTAAGACATCAACAGGGGTTTCACAGCTAGGAGTTTCATTGGTGTTGACTGAGACATCAACAGAAGTTTCACAGCTAGCATTTATATTGGTTTTGGCTGAGACATCAACAGAAGTTTCACAGCTAGGAGTTTCATTGGTTTTGACTGAGACATCAACAGAGGTTTCACAGCTAAGATATTCATTGGTTTTGACTGAGACATCAACAGAAGTTTCACAGCTAGGAGTTTCATTGGTTTTGACTGAGACATCAACAGAGGTTTCACAGCTAAGATATTCATTGGTTTTGACTGAGACATCAACAGAAGTTTCACAGCTAGCAGTTTCATTGGTTTTGGCTGAGACATCAACAGAGGTTTCACAGCTAGGAGTTTCATTGGTTTTGACTGAGACAACAACAGAGGTTTCACAGCTAGCGGTTTCATTGGTTTTGGCTGAGACATCAACAGAGGTTTCACAGATAGGAGTTTCATTTGTTTTTGACTGAGACATCAATAGAGCTTTCACAGCTAGGAGTTTCATTGGTTTTGACTGAGACATCAACAGAAGTTTCACAGCTAGCAGTTTCATTGGTTTTGGCTAAGACATCAACAGGGGTTTCACATCTAGGAGTTTCATTGGTGTTGACTGAGACATCAACAGAAGTTTCACAGCTAGCATTTATATTGGTTTTGGCTGAGACATCAACAGAGGTTTCTCAGCTAGGAGTTTCATTGGTTTTGACTGAGACATCAACAGACGTTTCACAGCTAGGAGTTTCATTGGTTTTGACTGAGACATCAACAGGGCTTTTTTTTTTACTTCTATGAGTTTCATTGGTTTTGACTGAGACATCAATAAAGGTTTCACAGCTAGGAGTTTATTTGGTTTTGGCTAAGACATCAACAGAGGTTTCACAGCTAGGAGTTTCATTGTTTTTGACTGAGACATCAACAGAGGTTTCACAGCTAAGATATTCATTGGTTTTGACTGAGACATCAACAGAGGTTTCACAGCTAGGAGTTTCATTGGTTTTGACTGAGACATCAACAGAGGTTTCACAGCTAAGATATTCATTGGTTTTGACTGAGACATCAACAGAAGTTTCACAGCTAGCAGTTTCATTGGTTTTGGCTGAGACATCAACAGAGGTTTCACAGCTAGGAGTTTCATTGGTTTTGACTGAGACATCAACAGAGGTTTCACAGATAGGAGTTTCATTGGTTTTTGACTGAGACATCAATAGAGCTTTCACAGCTAGGAGTTTCATTGGTTTGACTGAGACATCAACAGAGGTTTCACAGCTAGTGGTTTCATTGGTTTTGGCTGAGACATCAACAGAGGTTTCACAGCTAGGAGTTTCATTGGTTTGACTGAGACATCAACAGTGATTTCACAGCTAAGAGAATAATTGGTTATGACTGAGACATCAACAGAGGTTTCTCAGCTAGGAGTTTCATTGGTTTTGACTGAGACATCAACAGAAGTTTCACAGCTAGGACTTTCATTGATTTTGACTGAGACATCAACAAAGTTTTCACAGCTAGGAGTTTCATTGGTTTTGGCTAAGACTTCAACAGAGGTTTCACAGCTAGGAGTTTCATTGGTTTTGACTGAGACATCCACAGAGGTTTCACAGCTAGGAGTTTCATTGGTTTTGACTGAGACATCAACAGACGTTTCACAGCTAGCAGTTTCATTGGTTTTGGCTGAGACCTCAACAGAGGTTTCACAGCTAGGAGTTTCATTGCTTTTGGCTGAGACCTCAACAGAGGTTTCACAGCTAGGAGTTTCATTGGTTTTGACTGAGACATCAACAGAGGTTTCAGAGCTATGAGTTTCATTGGTTTGACTGAGACATCAACAGAAGTTTCACAGCTAGGGTTTCATTGGTTTTGACTGAGACATCAACAGAGTTTCTTTTTTTTTACTGCTAAGAGTTTCATTGGTTTTTACTTAGACATCAACAGAGGTTTCACAGCTATGAGTTTCATTGGTTTGACTGAGACATCAACAGAGGTTTCACAGCTAGTGGTTTCATTGGTTTTGGCTGAGACATCAACAGAGGTTTCACAGCTAGGAGTTTCATTGGTTTGACTGAGACATCAACAGTGATTTCACAGCTAAGAGAATAATTGGTTATGACTGAGACATCAACAGAGGTTTCACAGCTAGCAGTTTCATTGGTTTTGGCTGAGACCTCAACATAGGTTTCACAGCTAGGAGTTTCATTGCTTTTGGCTGAGACCTCAACAGAGGTTTCACAGCTAGGAGTTTCATTGGTTTTGACTGAGACATCAACAGAGGTTTCAGAGCTATGAGTTTCATTGGTTTGACTGAGACATCAACAGAAGTTTCACAGCTAGGGTTTCATTGGTTTTGACTGAGACATCAACAGAGTTTCTTTTTTTTTACTGCTAAGAGTTTCATTGGTTTTTACTTAGACATCAACAGAGGTTTCACAGCTATGAGTTTCATTGGTTTGACTGAGACATCAACAGAGGTTTCACAGCTAGTGGTTTCATTGGTTTTGGCTGAGACATCAACAGAGGTTTCACAGCTAGGAGTTTCATTGGTTTTGACTGAGACATCAACAAAGGTTTCACAGCTAGGAGTTTCATTGGTTTTGACTGAGACATCAACAGAGGTTTCACAACTAGGAGTTTCATTGGTTTTGGCTGAGACATCAACATATGTTTCACAGCTAGGAGTTTCATTGGTTTTGACTGAGACATCAATAGAGCTTTCACAACTAGGAGTTTCATCGGTTTTGGCTGAGACATCAACAGAAGTTTCACAGCTAGGAGTTTCATTGGTTTTGACTGAGACATCAACAGAGGTTTCACAGCTAAGATATTCATTGGTTTTGACTGAGACATCAACAGAAGTTTCACAGCTAGGAGTTTCATTGGTTTTGGCTGAGACATCAACATAGGTTTCACAGCTAGGAGTCTCATTGATTTTGACTGAGACATCAATAGAGCTTTCACAGCTAGGAGTTTCATTGGTTTTGACTGAGACATCAACAGAGGTTTCACAGCTAGGAGTTTCATTGGTTTTGACTGAGACATCAACAGGGCTTTTTTTTTTACTTCTATGAGTTTCATTGGTTTTGACTGAGACATCAACAAAGGTTTCACAGCTAGGAGTTTAATTGGTTTTGGCTAAGACATCAACAGAGGTTTCACAGCTAGGAGTTTTATTGTTTTTGACTGAGACATCAACAGAGGTTTCACAGCTAGGAGTTTCATTGGATTTTGACTGAGACATCAACAGAGGTTTCACAGCTAGTGGTTTCATTGGTTTTGGCTAAGACATCAACAGGGGTTTCACAGCTAGGAGTTTCATTGGTTTTGGCTAAGACATCAACAGAGGTTTCACAGCTAGGAGTTTCATTGTTTTTGACTGAGACATCAACAGAGGTTTCACAGCTAAGATATTCATTGGTTTTGACTGAGACATCAACAGAAGTTTCACAGCTAGGAGTTTCATTGGTTTTGACTGAGACATCAGAGGTTTCACAGCTAGGAGTTTCATTGGTTTTGACTGAGACATCAACAGAGGTTTCACAGCTAAGATATTCATTGGTTTTGACTGAGACATCAACAGAAGTTTCACAGCTAGCAGTTTCATTGGTTTTGGCTAAGACATCAACAGGGGTTTCACAGCTAGGAGTTTCATTGGTTTTGACTGCGACATCAACAGAGGTTTCAGAGCTAAGATATTCATTGGTGTTGACTGAGACATCAACATAGGTTTCACAGCTAGGAGTTTCATTGATTTTGACTGAGACATCAATAGAGCTTTCACAGCTAGGAGTTTCATTGGTTTTGACTGAGACATCAACAGAGGTTTCACAGCTAGGAGTTTCATTGGTTTTGACTGAGACATCAACAGGGCTTTTTTTTTTAAACTTCTATGAGTTTCATTGGTTTTGACTGAGACATTAATAAAGGTTTCACAGCTAGGAGTTTATTTGGTTTTGGCTAAGACATCAACAGAGGTTTCACAGCTAGGAGTTTCATTGGTTTTGACTGAGACATCAACAGAGGTTTCACAGCTAAGATATTCATTGGTTTTGACTGAGACATCAACAGAAGTTTCACAGCTAGGAGTTTCATTGGTTTTGACTGAGACATCAACAGAGGTTTCACAGCTAGGAGTTTCATTGGTTTTGACTGAGAAATCAACAGAGGTTTCACAGCTAGGAGTTTCATTGGTTTTGACTGAGACATCAACAGACGTTTCACAGCTAGGAGTTTCATTGGTTTTGACTGAGACATCAACAGAGGTTTCACAGCTAGGAGTTTAATTGGTTTTGACTGAGACAACAGAGGTTTCACAGCTAGGAGTTTCATTGGTTTTGACTGAGACAACAACAGGGCTTTTTTTTTTTACTTCTATGAGTTTCATTGGTTTTGACTGAGACAACAACAAAGGTTTCACAGCTAGCAGTTTCATTGGTTTTGACTGAGACATCAACAAAGGTTTCACAGCTAGGAGTTTAATTGGTTTTGGCTAAGACATCAACAGAGGTTTCACAGCTAGGAGTTTCATTGTTTTTGACTGAGACATCAACAGAGGTTTCACAGCTAAGATATTCATTGGTTTTGACTGAGACATCAACAGAAGTTTCACAGCTAGGAGTTTCATTGGTTTTGACTGAGACATCAACAGAGGTTTCACAGCTAAGATATTCATTGGTTTTGACTGAGACATCAACAGAAGTTTCACAGCTAGCAGTTTCATTGGTTTTGGCTGAGACATCAACAGAGGTTTCACAGCTAGGAGTTTCATTGGTTTTGACTGAGACAACAACAGAGGTTTCACAGCTAGCGGTTTCATTGGTTTTGGCTGTGACATCAACAGAGGTTCCACAGATAGGAGTTTCATTGGTTTTTGACTGAGACATCAATAGAGCTTTCACAGCTAGGAGTTTCATTGGTTTTGACTGAGACATCAACAGATGTTTCACAGCTAGCAGTTTCATTGGTTTTGGCTAAGACATCAACAGGGGTTTCACAGCTAGGAGTTTCATTGGTGTTGACTGAGACATCAACAGAAGTTTCACAGCTAGCATTTATATTGGTTTTGGCTGAGACATCAACAGAAGTTTCACAGCTAGGAGTTTCATTGGTTTTGACTGAGACATCAACAGAGGTTTCACAGCTAAGATATTCATTGGTTTTGACTGAGACATCAACAGAAGTTTCACAGCTAGGAGTTTCATTGGTTTTGACTGAGACATCAACAGAGGTTTCACAGCTAAGATATTCATTGGTTTTGACTGAGACATCAACAGAAGTTTCACAGCTAGCAGTTTCATTGGTTTTGGCTGAGACATCAACAGAGGTTTCACAGCTAGGAGTTTCATTGGTTTTGACTGAGACAACAACAGAGGTTTCACAGCTAAGCGGTTTCATTGGTTTTGGCTGAGACATCAACAGAGGTTTCACAGATAGGAGTTTCATTTGTTTTTGACTGAGACATCAATAGAGCTTTCACAGCTAGGAGTTTCATTGGTTTTGACTGAGACATCAACAGAAGTTTCACAGCTAGCAGTTTCATTGGTTTTGGCTAAGACATCAACAGGGGTTTCACATCTAGGAGTTTCATTGGTGTTGACTGAGACATCAACAGAAGTTTCACAGCTAGCATTTATATTGGTTTTGGCTGAGACATCAACAGAGGTTTCTCAGCTAGGAGTTTCATTGGTTTTGACTGAGACATCAACAGAGGTTTCACAGCTAGCGGTTTCATTGGTTTTGGCTAAGACATCAACAGGGGTTTCACAGCTAGGAGTTTCATTGGTTTGACTGAGACATCAACAGAGGTTTCAGAGCTAAGATATTCATTGGTGTTGACTGAGACATCAACATAGTTTTCACAGCTAGGAGTTTCATTGATTTTGACTGAGACATCAATAGAGCTTTCACAGCTAGGGAGTTTCATTGGTTTTGACTGAGACATCAACAGACGTTTCACAGCTAGGAGTTTCATTGGTTTTGACTGAGACATCAACAGGGCTTTTTTTTTTACTTCTATGAGTTTCATTGGTTTTGACTGAGACATCAATAAAGGTTTCACAGCTAGGAGTTTATTTGGTTTTGGCTAAGACATCAACAGAGGTTTCACAGCTAGGAGTTTCATTGTTTTTGACTGAGACATCAACAGAGGTTTCACAGCTAAGATATTCATTGGTTTTGACTGAGACATCAACAGAGGTTTCACAGCTAGGAGTTTCATTGGTTTTGACTGAGACATCAACAGAGGTTTCACAGCTAGGAGTTTCATTGGTTTTGACTGAGACATCAACAGAGGTTTCACAGATAGGAGTTTCATTGGTTTTTGACTGAGACATCAATAGAGCTTTCACAGCTAGGAGTTTCATTGGTTTGACTGAGACATCAACAGAGGTTTCACAGCTAGTGGTTTCATTGGTTTTGGCTGAGACATCAACAGAGGTTTCACAGCTAGGAGTTTCATTGGTTTGACTGAGACATCAACAGTGATTTCACAGCTAAGAGAATAATTGGTTATGACTGAGACATCAACAGAGGTTTCTCAGCTAGGAGTTTCATTGGTTTTGACTGAGACATCAACAGAAGTTTCACAGCTAGGACTTTCATTGATTTTGACTGAGACATCAACAAAGTTTTCACAGCTAGGAGTTTCATTGGTTTTGGCTAAGACTTCAACAGAGGTTTCACAGCTAGGAGTTTCATTGGTTTTGACTGAGACATCCACAGAGGTTTCACAGCTAGGAGTTTCATTGGTTTTGACTGAGACATCAACAGACGTTTCACAGCTAGCAGTTTCATTGGTTTTGGCTGAGACCTCAACAGAGGTTTCACAGCTAGGAGTTTCATTGCTTTTGGCTGAGACCTCAACAGAGGTTTCACAGCTAGGAGTTTCATTGGTTTTGACTGAGACATCAACAGAGGTTTCAGAGCTATGAGTTTCATTGGTTTGACTGAGACATCAACAGAAGTTTCACAGCTAGGGTTTCATTGGTTTTGACTGAGACATCAACAGAGTTTCTTTTTTTTTACTGCTAAGAGTTTCATTGGTTTTTACTTAGACATCAACAGAGGTTTCACAGCTATGAGTTTCATTGGTTTGACTGAGACATCAACAGAGGTTTCACAGCTAGTGGTTTCATTGGTTTTGGCTGAGACATCAACAGAGGTTTCACAGCTAGGAGTTTCATTGGTTTGACTGAGACATCAACAGTGATTTCACAGCTAAGAGAATAATTGGTTATGACTGAGACATCAACAGAGGTTTCACAGCTAGCAGTTTCATTGGTTTTGGCTGAGACCTCAACATAGGTTTCACAGCTAGGAGTTTCATTGCTTTTGGCTGAGACCTCAACAGAGGTTTCACAGCTAGGAGTTTCATTGGTTTTGACTGAGACATCAACAGAGGTTTCAGAGCTATGAGTTTCATTGGTTTGACTGAGACATCAACAGAGGTTTCACAGCTAGGGTTTCATTGGTTTTGACTGAGACATCAACAGAGTTTCTTTTTTTTTTACTGCTAAGAGTTTCATTGGTTTTTACTTAGACATCAACAGAGGTTTCACAGCTATGAGTTTCATTGGTTTGACTGAGACATCAACAGAGGTTTCACAGCTAGTGGTTTCATTGGTTTTGGCTGAGACATCAACAGAGGTTTCACAGCTAGGAGTTTCATTGGTTTTGACTGAGACATCAACAAAGGTTTCACAGCTAGGAGTTTCATTGGTTTTGACTGAGACATCAACAGAGGTTTCACAACTAGGAGTTTCATTGGTTTTGGCTGAGACATCAACATATGTTTCACAGCTAGGAGTTTCATTGGTTTTGACTGAGACATCAATAGAGCTTTCACAACTAGGAGTTTCATCGGTTTTGACTGAGACATCAATAGAGCTTTCACAACTAGGAGTTTCATTGGTTTCGACTGAGACATCAGAGTTATTTTTTTTACTTCTATCAGTTTCATTGGTTTTTGACTGAGACATCAACAGAAGTTTCACAGCTAGTAGTTTCATTGGTTTTGACTGAGACATCAACAGAGGTTTCACAGCTAGGAGTTTCATTGGTTTTGACTGAGACATCAACAGAGGTTTCACAGTTAGGAGTTTCATTGGTTTTGGCTGAGACATCAATATAGGTTTCACAGGTTGTAGTAGAATTCTGAGGAATCTTGTAGAATTTGTAGCAGATATCCACTGAGTGTTCAAAACATTAGGAACACCTGCTCTTTCCATGACATAATCTGACCAGGTGAATCCAGGTGAAAGCTATGATCAATTATTGATATCACTTGTTAAATCCACTTTAAATCAGTGTAGATGAAGGGGAGGAGACAGGTTAAGAAGGATTTTTAAGCCTTGACAAAATTGAGACATTTAAGTGCCTTTCAACGGGGTATGGTAGTACGTGGTGCCAGGCACATCGGTTTGAGTGTGTCAAGAACTGCAACGCTGCTGGGTGTTTCACACTCAACAGTTTTCCATGTGTATCAAGAATGCTCCACCACCCAAAAGACATCCAGCCAACTTGACACAACTGTGGGAAGCGTTGGAGTCAACATGGGCCAGCATCCCTGTGGAACGCTTTCGACACCTTGTAGAGTCCATCCCCTTCAGAAATTGGGGATGATTTCTGTATTTTGACATTTACATATCTTGAAAACATGGTTGCTGACAAGCAAAACATTTTGGGACCCAGCCAGCCCGTCTGTCACTCTGTCATTAATGATTGTCACCATAGAGATGCTATAATTTAGTGAATCTCTATGGTTGTCAAAGAGTAGTTGAGTGCCGTTGTAGTGAAGTAATATTTGATATATATGCAGTGGCGACCCGTCATTCAGGGCACTGCCCCACCTGTTGTAGTTCCAACCTTTTTTGAGCCCCAAATTTTAGCTAAAAAAATACAGTTGAAGTCGGAAGTTTACATACACTTAGGTTGGAGTCTTTAAAACTAGTTTTTCAAACACTCCACAATTTTCTTGTTAACAAACTATAGTTTTAATGGCTAACTGCAAGCATTGCAAAGCAATCACTAGCCTGCTCTTCAGTGGAGTGACTGTGTGGTCCCAAATCTGGGATTAAGGGTTTCTTTTCCAAGTTTAAAATGAGAAACATTCAACATTGGCCATGCTGTCAATTAAGCATGATTTGTGCCGCACTCAAAACAACTGTTAACTCGGAACTGCGAAAACTTCACTTCAGTGAGTTCAAGACAACTGGGAACTCGGGAAAAAACGAGCTCTGACTGGGAAAATACGTTTTGAACGGTCATCCAACTCGGAATCGTAAATCCGGAACTCGGGCCTCTTTCTAGAGCTACGACCTGAAGATCATTGACGTTATCATGATTCAACCTTGTTCTTTTCCCCAAGTTCCCAGTTGTCTTGAAAGCACCATAAATCCAGAGAATGCCAGACTTTGATGGCAACATTTGCCAATGAAGGACTGCCGCGCCACCTTCCTGTTCAAGTGAGCACAGCACAACAAGGTGAGTCCAAAACTGTCTTGTATGCTGCTGCATAAATGATGTAATATGCCATGGAGATATGTGTACTGTAGCTAAGAAAGTAATACTAAGTGTATGTTGTGTTTTAAGCTTTTAGTAGCCCATGTGCCTGACCCTGATAATTTTGTCTATTTTCCCCTCTTAATTTCGCCTACTGTTCTGACTTGGTTGTGCACATGTCTCCTATAACCTGTTTTGAATATTGTAAGAGCTTTCATTGTCTGCTTATATGCCCCCTTTATTTATCCTACGGTTCTGACTTGGTGTACAGGGAGAACACTGTAAGAACGGCCAATGTTCCGAATTCTGTCGCTGTACACTCAAAGTGCTAAACAAATAGTTATATTTACTAAGTCCATCCTAGCTCGCTCATTAATGTCTTAATCGAAATTACGGATTGCCTCTAATCCACTTGTCGTCCCCTTATGCCATAGTTTGTACATCTCAATTGTCAGTAGAAACCACATTTGTTTAAGCAAGTCAGCCATATCAGCTATGTTTTTTTTTAAGGCAGTAAATGAGGCTGAATGAACTGTTTCACTGCCAGACAAAGCTCCGCTGATAGCCAGGTGTATTTTATTGTTATTTTATTTTACCTTTATTTAACTAGGCAAGTCAGTTAAGAACAAATTATTATTTACAATGACGGCCTACACCGGCCAAACCCAGATGACGCTGGGCCAATTGTGCGCCGCCCTATGGGACTCCCAATCACGGCCGTTTGTGATACAGCCTGGAATCAAACCAGGAGGTCTGTAGTGATGCCTCAAGCGCTGAGATGCTGCACCACTCAGGAGCAGTGGTAAGGTGTTGGGACTGCTGTTGGGACTCTGCTGTTGGGACAGCTTTATGTAGGCCCTAACAGTTTGTGAGCACCGTTTGTCACCGTTATAGTGCAATTAATTTATTGTTGAGTGTTATGTTGTGGCTTTGCTGGCATGCATCCCACATTTGTTGATTTATATGCTAAAATCGCCGCTGTATATATTCATATTATTTACACATCACATACGACCCAAATTTAAGACTATAAAATGTATATGATCAGTCTATTAAACTGAATATCTGACTCCATTTAACATTATAGCAAAACCATGTGCAATCAAGTATTATGCATTTAGCTGACTAAGATCAAGGAATGGTCATGAAAAGCGAATATCAAAGCAAGTATTATTTAATTACTTTGTAAAATGAATGGATTCACATACAAGGCATACAACTTAAGTTACAAGGCAATGCTGACATTAACAAAGCATAATTCCAGGAATATAAGGTTAACTTACAAGACAAAGCATGAACAAGGAGATGCCTACTAGGCCAACGGGAAAATGTCATACAATCTTCCTCCAATAAACAGGATACAGGATAAGAGAGCGAACAATAGACCTTCATTTCATTTATAACATCTGAAGGTGTAAAACCAACCACCATTGACCAAACGATACCAAGTTTACGGTAACCTGATCACCCAGGCCCAATCTCCACAGGGTGTCACAGCATCTAAAGGCTTGTGTGAGGGATGAGACCAATGTAAATAAGACAGAATTCCTGAGAGGACAATAAAACCTCCTAGCTGTGAAACCTCTGTTGATGTCTCAGTCAAAACCAATGAAACTCCTAGCTGTGAATAATTTAGGGTTCACCCTGTACAGATACAAGTTACCACAGAGATTATACATATAGATGGCATCAAAGATCTATTCAGAGGAAACATTTTAGATACCAAACATGGCTGCTGTAGGATTATTCTATCACACATTCAATAGTCAGTCCTCGGGATACTGTAAAAGAGAGATACATTTTGGCCCCTCAGAGGGGGAAGGTCTGGCTGGTCCTTGGGCATTGTCTTGGACCATTTGCCATGTGGCTGGAGGTGACAGAGAGCACATAGATCAGGGCCGATCCTACACCGTAGCGCCATAGATGTATGGACTCAGGGGTCATAGATGTATGGACTCAGGGGTCATAGATGTATGGACTCAGGGGTCATAGATGTATGGACTCAGGGGTCATAGATGTATGGACTCAGGGGTCATATACAGTACTTGTATGGAGTGGAGGTAGAAGAAAGTGCAACGAGGGAAGGTAAGGACAAAGAGAGGCAGAGAGAGAAAGGAGAAAGAGACAGAAGAAGATAGAGTGTGAAAAGAAGAGAGAGAAAGAGAGTGAGAAATCCCGATGATGAGCGATAAAGAGGTAGAGAGAGAGGGATGATTTAAGTGAATTATTATTACCCAGTTATGCCCGTTGCCTCTGCCCAATAAAGATAATATGAAGGATGTTGTTTAAAGGTAGAGGTTAGCACACAATACATTAGGCTTGAAGTGTCACGATCGTTAGACGGAGTAGACCAAGGCGCAGCGTGATGAGCAAACATATTTATTTAAAGAGAATAAACACTCGAACAAAACAACAAACGATACGTGCAGTCCTACGGTTAACACAACCAACACGGAACAAACCAAACGGAAACAAGATCCCACAAACACTAAGGGAAAACAGACTGTTTAAATATGGTTCCCAATCAGAGACAACCAGCAACAGCTGACACTCGTTGCCTCTGATTGGGAACCACTCTGGCCAACATAGAAATGCAACTACTAGAAGACAAATCTACACACCCTGGCTCAACATAACAGTGTCCCCAGAGCCAGGGTGTGACACTTAGTCTGTATTTCCTTGTTTCCTCTCCTCCTCTCTCATGGCATCTCTTCATAATTCTCTTCCTCCATATTGTGTGTTCCTGTCCCCTAATCTTTTCATCTATATTTTTCGTAGCTGTCTATTTACCACCATAATTGATGGCACTAAGACCGCACTCAACGAGCTGTATAAAGCCATAAGCAAACAGAGGGGAAAAAACAACCAGAGGAAATAAAACTACAACCAGAGGAAAGAAAACTCTAGACCACCTTTACTCCACACATAGAGACACGTACAAAGCTCTCCCTCGCCCTCCATTTGGCAAATCTGACCACAATTCTATCCTCCTGATTCCTGCTTACAAGCAAAAACTAAAGCAGGAAGTACCAGTGACTCGCTCAATACGGAAGTGGTCAGATGACGCAGATGCTAAGCTACAGGACTGTTTTGCTAGCACAGACTGGAATTTGTTCCAGGACTCCTCCAATGGCATTGAGGAGTATACCACTTCAGTCATCGGCTTCATCAATAAGTGCATCGATGACGTTGTCCCCACAGTGACCGTACGTACATACCCCAACCAGAAGACATGGATTACAGGCAACATCCGTACTGAGCTAAAGGGTAGAGCTGCCGCTTTCAAGGAGCGGGACTCTAACCCGGACGCTTATAAGAAATCCTGCTATGCCCTCAGACGAACCATCAAACAGGCAAAGCATAAATACAGGACTAAGATTGAAACCTACTACACAGACAATATGCATGTGTGTGTGTTTTATGTGTTTAAGCGTATGTAGTATGTGTGTGTATGTGTGTGTGTTGGAGTGTCAGTGTAAGTGTGTGTGAGTGTGTGGGTAGAGTCCAGTGAGTGTGCATAGAGTCAGTGCAAAATGGGTCAATGCAGGTAGTCCAGGTAGCCATTTCATTAACTGTTCAGCAGTCTTATGGCTTGGGGGGTAGAATCTGTTCAGGAGCCTTTTGGTCCCAGACTTGGTGCTCTGGTACTGCTTGCTGTGCGGTAGCAGAGTGAACAGTCTATGGCTTGGGTGGCTGGGGCCTTCCTCTGACACCGCCTGGTATAACATAAACCACTTACCATGTCGTGGATACCCATAACTGTCATGAAAAAGTCTGAAAAGCCAAAGTCATATCCACATTAACAACAACACCTTCATGTCACGATCGTCGGGAACAGAGGAGGACCAAGGCGCAGCGTTGAAGACGAACATACTCTTTATTTAGTGATTAACAAAACGATAACATGACAGCTCACGGTCTAACACAAAACCAACTAGAACAAGATCCCACAACTACTGTGGGAAAACAGCCTGTATAAATATGGTTCACAATCAGAGACAACCAGCAACAGCTGACACTCGTTGCCTCTGATTGGGAACCAATCTGGCCAACATAGAAATGCAACTACTAGAAGACAAATCTACACACCCTGGCTCAACATAACAGTGTCCCCAGAGCCAGGGCGTGACACTAAGGAAAGGAGGACTCACAAAAAAACAGTTAGTGTGTGACTGACAGACTCGTGGGAATAAAAGAGTGAGAGAAAGCAGAACATAAATACAGGAATAAAAGGTACAAAGAAAGAAGAGTGTCAAAATAAAGAGCTGATTATCAAAGCCTTCAGTTCCTCCTATGATTAGAAGAAAGACCAAAGATAGGCTTTCAGTGTGGCTAACACACACACACACACGTTACACTGCGTGCCTAGTTACTCTGCGGACCTCCTGTCAGACCTGACCTTTTTTAAATGAAAGGAGATGCAAATAACCAGCTCATATTCCTCCATTTAACTGGACAGAATGATTTATAGAAGTGAATGAGCTTCCCCAAGGTCCACTGAGAATACCCGTCACTCTCCTTAGCCGGGTTTGATTAGCAATTTATCTAGCCGCCCTCCGCCCTTCCTGAATCAACGGAACAGATACAAATCAACCATGATGCGTTTAATTTTTTGGAAGATATCCTGATGATAGATATGATGATTCTCCCTCCCCTATCTCTCTTCCACCTCTCTCTCTCTCTCTCTCTCTCTCTCTCTCTCTCTCTGCTCATTCTCTCTCTCTTTCTACCCTACCCCTAGGTGTGAAAGCAGTTGGCTGGTTTCCAGCTGGGTAATGTTGTTTCAGGGATTGATCTGTAGCCTGATGGGTAAACATGGTGGTATAAAGGGACTGTGACCTAAACCGTAGGACCTACTGCAGTCATTATGTAATGGTTCAGACCAACAGGAAATTATGCCTGGCCTGAGCTAGTGTGGACGGGACCCAACATCAACAAACATCAGATCAATGTTGGAGCTGTTAATGCTGACCTTTATGTGGTGATTATGATGCTACGGTATCAGTCACTCACAGACAGACAGACAGACAGACAGACAGACAGACAGACAGACAGACAGACAGACAGACTGGAAAATAATTCAGAAGACACCATTACAAGGCATAAAATCAATTTCCACAGTCATAAATTCGATCTCTGCTCAACTTGTTTTTTTCATTGACCTGGAGCCTTTCGGTTAAATGGCAATATGTCAGCTTCCAGGACATCATTAAACCAACCAATTATATCTCTTCCTGGCTTTTCTACCTACCAATCATACAGTATCTCTGTGTGCAACCTCCCTGCACCAAGAGAAATCTAGCCGTGTGAAACCAGACTGTTGGGAGAATGCTAAGGTGGACAATGAGGTGTATTTTCCCAGAATTGATCAAATAGATTTGTCTGTTTCTAAATGTAGAGTGTTTCCTCATATATTTCCTCTTCTTTTTTCTTTCTGCTGCTCTTTATCTCACTCCCCCTTTCATGTCTTTCCTTCTTTCCTACTCCCCCCACCCCCTTTTCTCTTTCACACCAGTGTTTGGGATGAAGTACAGGAGAAAGAGGGGAGAGTACGCCCCCTCCACATTGAAAGGGATGTAGTGGAGCTGGTCGAGAGCTTCAAATTCCTTGGCTACCACATCACTAAGAACCTAACATAGTCAACACACACCCGCACAGTCGTGAAGAAGGCACGTCAGCACCTCTTCCCCCTCAGGAGGCTGAAAAGATTTGGCATGGGCCCTCGGATCCTCAAAAAGTTCTACAGCTGCACCATCGAGGGCATCTTGACTGGCTGCATCACCGCTTGGTATGGCAAATATATCGCCCTCGACCGCAAAGCGCTACAGAGGGTGGTGCGGACAGCTCAGTACATCACTGGGACCGAGCTCCTTGCCATCCAGGACCTCTATATCAGGCGGTGTCTGAGGAAGGCCCGAAAAATTGCCAAAGACTTCAGCCACCCAAACCATAGACTTTACCGGCAAACGGTACCGGAGCGTCAGCTCTCGGACCAACAGGCTCTGAGACAGCTTCTACCCCCAAGCCATAAGACTGTTAAATCCAAATATAAATGTTTCGATTTTTGTCATTTTGCAGATGCTCTTATCCAGAGCGACTTACAGGAGCAATTAGGGTTAAGTGCCTTGCTCAAGAGCACAACGACAGATTGTAATGGCTACCTGGACTATCTGCATTGATACTATCTTGCACTGACTCTATGCACGCTCACAAGAATATACACTGAGTTTACAAAACATTAGGAACACCTTCCTAATATTGAGTTGCATCCCCTTTTGCCTTCAGAACAGCCTCAATTCATTGGGTCATGGACTGTACAAGGTGTCAAAAGCGTTCCACAGGGATGCTGGCCAATGTTGACTCCAATGCATCCCAAAGATGTGTCAAGTTGGCTCGATGCCATTTGGGTGGTGGACCATTGTTGATACACACGGGAAACTGTTGAGTGTGAAAAACCCAGCAGCGTTGCAGTTCTTGACACACTCAAACCAGCGAGCCTGGTACCTACTACCATACCTCGTTCAAAGGCACTTAAATCTGTTGTCTTGCACATTCACCCTCTGAATGGCACACATACATAATCCATGTCTCAATTGTCTCAAGACTTACAAATCCTTCTTTAACCTGTCTCCTCCCCTTCATCTACACTGGTTTTTGTGGATTTAACAAGTGACATCAATAAGGGATCAAATCAAATCAAATCTAAATGTAATTGTCACATACATGTGTTTAGCAGATGTTATTTCGGGTGTAGCGAAATGCTTGTGCTTCTAGCTCCGACAGTGCAGTAATATCTAACAAGTAATATCTAAAAATGTCACAACATATACCCAATACACACAAATCTAGTAAGGAATAGAATTTAAGAATATATACATATATGGCCAAGCAATGACAGAGCGGCATGGACTAAGATATAGTAGAATATTATAGAATAGAATACAGTATATACATATGAGATGAGTAGTGCAAGATATGTAAACATTATTAAAGTGACTAGTGTTCCATTTCTTAAAGTGGCCAGTGATTTCAATAGGCAGCAGCAGCCTCTAATGTGCTAATGAAGGCTATTTAACAGTCTGATGGCCTTGAGATAGAAGCTGTTTTTCATTCTCTCTGTCCCAGCTTTGATGCACCTGTACTGACTTCGCCTTCTGGATGGTAGCGGGGTGAACAGGCAGTGGCTCGGGTGGTTGATGTCCTTGATGATCTTTTTGGCCTTCCTGTGACATCGGGTGCTGTATGTGTCTTGGAGTGCGGGTAGTTTGCCCCCGATAATGCGTTCGTCAGACCGCACCACCCTCTGGAGAGCCCTGCGGTTGCGAGCGGTGCAGTTGCCGTAGCAGGTGGTGATACAGCCCGACAGGATGCTCTCAATTGTGCATCATAGCTTTCACCTGGATTCACCTGGTCAGTCTGTCATGGAAATGTTTTGTACCCTCAGTTCACACACACACACACACAAATTATTGTGTGAATTATGTTTTTAGAATTTGTTTACACATTTATTAAAAATGAAAAGCTGAAATATCTTGAGGCAATAAATATTCAACCCCTTTGTTACAGCAAGCCTAAATAATACATTTACAAGTCACATAATAAGTTGCATGGACTCACTCTGTGTGTAATAATAGTGTTTAACATGATTTTTGAATGACTACCTCATCTCTGTACCCCACACATACAATTATCTGTAAGGTCCCTCAGTCGAGCAGTGAATTTCAAACACAGATTTAACCACAAAGACCAGGGAGGTGACTTGTGGAGTTTCATGGGTTCAAATTGAGCATGACTTAGAATGGAAAATAATTCAGAAGACACAATTACAAGGCATAAAATCAGTTTCCAGTCATAACATCGATCTCTGCTCAACTTTTTTTGTTCGACCGGAAGCCTTTCAGGTAAATGTCAATATATCAGCTTCCAGGACTTCATTAAACCAACCAATTATATAGCTTCCTGGCTTTTCTACCAACCAATCATAAGGTATCTCTGTGTGTCACCTCCCTGCACCAAGAGAAATGTAGCCGTGTGAAACCAGACTGTTGGGATACTGGTGAATGACTATCTCATCTCTGTACCCCACACATACCATTATCTAGGAAGGAAAACGCTCAGGGATTTCACCATGAGGCCAATGGTGACTTTAAAACAGTTAGAGTTGAATGGCTGTGATAGGAGAAAACGGAGGATGGATCAACAACATTTTAGTTACAGAGTGAAATAAAGGAAGTCTGTACAAAATTAAAATATTCCAAAACATGCATCCTGTTTGCAATAAGACACTAAAGTAAAACTGCAAAAAATGTGGCAAAGAAATTAACTTTATGTCCTGATTACAAAGCGTTATGTTTGGGGCAAATCCAACACAACACATCATTGAGTACCACTCTTTATATTTTCAAGCATGGTGGTGGCTGCATCATGTTATGGGTATGCTTGTCATAGGCAAGGACAAGGGAGTTTTTTAGGATAAAAAAAAAAACGGAATAGAGCTAAGCAGAGGCAAAATCCTAGAGGAAAACCTGTTTCAGTCTGCTTTCCAACAGACACTGGGAGAGAAATTCACCTTTCAGCAGGACAATAACCTAAATCACAAGGACAAATATACACTGGAGTTGCTTACCAAGACAACATTGAATGTTCCTGAGTGGCTGAGTTACAGTTTTGACTTAAATCGTCTTATACACTGGAGTTGTTTACCAAGACGACCAAAATTGACACACACACTCCCTCTCTTTCTCTCCTCATTCCTCTTTTCTGCATCTTTCACCTCAATACGCTTAAGTATAAATATATAGACATATCCACCACATGAGATGCATAAGGTAAAATTACTATGGTCACATCTAACTCATAGAATCAGTGTAGAGGATTTATACAGTTCTGTCATTGATGTCAAGCTTTACACAAATACGCAAGTATACGTGCGCACACACACACACACACACACACACACACACACACACACACACGACACACACACACACACACACACACACACACACACACACACACTCCGCCTGCTGTGACAATCACAAGAAGGGATTTGGAGTGCCTCCCAGCAACAGCAGCTCTTGTAAACAGGAAGTTTAATGAGAACCAGTGAACGAGAGAAAACAGGGGGAAGAAAGAAGAGGGTTGGGGAGGGGGGGTGAGGAGGGGAGGGGAAGGGAGGGAGGGGGAGGTGATAACACAGCGGGGAGGATGACAGAAAAAAAAGTGAGATGTTGAAAGGAGAGGAAGATTATTCAGATACAGTATGGAGTCATTGACCACCAATAATTTGACTGGTGTACTGGTATACTGGTTAAGAGCTCTGTCGTCATTATGGAGTCTTCATGTATTCAGGAGGTAGAGAGAGGGAAGAGCAGGGGGCACTGAGCTAGCTCTCTGTCTCTAGCTCTCTGTCTCTAGCGCTTTGTCTCTAGCTCTCTGTCTCTAGCGCTCTGTCTCTAGCTCTCTGTCTCTAGCTTTCTGTCTCTGTCTCTAGCTCGCTGTCTCTAGCGCTCTATCTCTGTCTCTAGCTCTCTGTCTCTAGCTCTCTGTCTCTAACTCTTCATCTCTAGCTCGCTGTCTCTAACACTGTCTCTAGCTCTCTGTCTCTAGCTCTCTGTCTCTAGCTCTCTGTATCTAGCTCTCTGTCTCTAGCGCTCTGTCTCTAGCTTTCTGTCTCTGTCTCTAGCGCTCTGTCTCTAGCTCTCTGTATCTAGCTCTCTGTCTCTAGTGCTCTGTCTCTAGCTTTCTGTCTCTGTCTCTAGCGCTCTGTCTCTAGCTCTCTGTATCTAGCTCTCTGTCTCTAGCTCTCTGTATCTAGCTCTCTGTCTCTAGCGCTCTGTCTCTAGCTTTCTGTCTCTGTCTCTAGCGCTCCGTCTCTAGCTCTCTGTCTCTAGCGCTCTGTCTCTAACTCTCTGTCTCTGTCTCTAGCGCTCTGTCTCTAGCTCTCTGTCTCTAGCTCTCTGTCTCTAGCTCTCTCGCTAGCTCTCTGTCTCTAGCGCTCTGTCTCTAGCACTCTGTCTCTTTTAAAACACACAAACAAATAAGATTATTAAGTGTGTGTGTGTAAAGGTCAGTTGGTCTCAGGCGGTGGGCAGGCTTAGTGTGATATGTTTGGGTTGCTGTTCATCTCAATTTGTGGCAAACGTCACAGAGCAAATAATCAACACTGTAACTCAACACTGCTGATCTGCAAGTGTTGTGTAACACTTTACATTATAGTTTACTTCATAAAGGGTTTAAAAGTAATTTATGAATGGTTAAATATTAGTTTACAGCACTACTTTTGACCAAAGATACATTGAGTTCTCACCTAACTGACTCATCAAGTACATAAGGGTTAGGGTGTCATTTGGGACAAAGCCTTGATCAAACACTACTGCACCTCCACTCTTATAATACTCAGCCCATACAGGACGTTATGTACTGTACTGCACTGAAGGTCTCCTAAATCTGCAATGGTAATCAGAAGTAGAAGACTGACAGTTGGACTAGTTGGTATTAATAGGGATCCAGGCATCTATTTCCGTAAGTCCTGAAGCAATCCTGTTTCCTCAGAAATAATCACTGTAAAGTGTAGATTCCCACTATTATCTACAATGCTCCTCTTCTCATGCTTCTCTAGGGTCTCTTGACTCTACCTTTTCTTTCGTTTCACTCGTCTTCCCCATCTTTCTCCTGTTAATAATCTTCAGTCTCTGAGGAACGCTGTTTGAATGTCATTAGCTGCCACTATATGGTAATGTCCAATATCCACATCCCAAACCTCTTTCTCTCTCTCTCTTTTTGTCCCTCTCTCTCTTTCTCTCTGTCTCTCTCTCTTTCTCTGTCTCTCTGTCTCTCTCTCTCTCTCTCTCTCCTCTCTCTCTGCTACACAGTAATCATCTCTTTGTCTATCTCCTCTCTCTTGGGCTTTTGACAAGTGATTGGTGATGTGCCGAAGTCTATAAAACACACACACCGGGGTGACTGGGAAGCTGAGGGAGGGTAGTCTGTGCCAGCAGGATGCCCTGTCAGCACACACACACACACACACATCTCTGCTCCCTCCCAGTTAAACATTGAGCTGAAGTAGGAATGCCGGAATGAGCACTGAGCATTGAACCTTTTTGACTTCTCTCTCTCTCTGAGGGAAAGTTAGTTTAATACCAGCCAGCCGCAGTGAGATAGAAGGAGAACTCCACTGAGATGGAGCTGAAGGGGCAGAGAGAGAGAGAGAGAGAGAGAGAGAGAGAGAGAGAGAGAGAGAGAGAGAGAGAGAGAGAGAGAGAGAGAGAGAGAGAGAGAGAGAGAGAGAGAGAGAGAGAGAGAGAGAGAGAGAGAGAGAGAGAGAGAGAGAGAGAGAGAGAGAGAGAGTTGGCAAGAGAGCAGTGAGGAGGTGACCTGGAGGAGCAGGAAGAACAGATCTACCCTCATCTAAAAAGGAGGAGGAGAGCGAATATGGGAGTCTGACTTCACTTTGACTCCACGGGACACAGGGTGGAGATTTAATATGATGTCTTTATATGTGTGTGAACTGACTGTGCTAACTGCAGGGAGTAGTAGGAAGGACTGGGAGATACGGGTGAGCGTGTGTGAACGGAACAAAATGAGTGTGTATGAGTGTGTATGTGGTGGGGGGGACGGCGAGGGAGGGTGGTCTGTCCTGTCAGTTCAACACAATGAGTGGGTGTTGGGAGAGAGGAGCCATAAAACATCCCAAAACACCACCAAGAGCGTCCCCTCGAGCTTCCCCCATCCAATCTTCGACCCCCCAACCCCTCACCTCCCTCAACCCCACCATGCGGACGTTGATAATGAGGACGTTAATAACTTGTTCATTAACGAACGATCACAGCTTTGAAAAAAAAAGTCCAAACCTTGGAGCAGAGCAGAGACTCAGTGCTCTGGTTCTCTGTGCTGAGGTTATGGTGATGGAGTTAGTAGTTGGTAGTGGGGGTGTTGGGGATGGGAAGTACTGTACTTATAGGGGGGAAATACATTCAGGTGTCGGAGATCAATTAATATAATCAGCAAAATGTAAAGAAGACTACTGCAATCTACAGCCCCAAGTGTGTTTATTGGCAACGGTTCAACTCTACACATTGTTTTACCACAGATTATTTCTCTCCTGGTTAAAGCCCACGGACATCATTGTGATCCTGTAGGATCCCAATCAATTAATGATTAGCAATTCCTGTAATTGGTTCACAAAATCTTCCCGATTACATCTCCACTTCGTCCCATTGTGTTAGGGCTGGAGCCCAGGGCCATTATGACAATGACACGAGAGTCAATTAATTGATATTATAATCGTGACACCCTCCCTATCAACCCAACTCTCACCATGGCCATTCTAAATGAAGGTTCCAAATGATGCATTGATTCTAGGTAAAATCACCATAAGAGGGAATTCATTGTTACGTTAATTCAACATACATAGCCGGATATTATTTTGGATGATTTTGACAATATCGCAATATAATTTTGCCGCTAGTTTTCTGTACCTGCACCAAAACTCCAGTACTTTTCCTTCATAGCTTGTTCTCCATCTTCTTTTTAAATAGGGAGCCAATTTGTTTTCAGCACTTTAATTTCCATGACTGATAAAAACGTATTTTCTCATGGCTCGCGCTTGTCCCTCTGCAGTAGAAATATGGTGAGCAATATGTTTGTAACATAGAATCACAATAAAATCACAGTATTTGTCACGGATGCCGCCGAGGCTGCTCCTCCTCCTTGCTCGGGCAGGCTTCGGCGTTCGTCGTCCCCGGAGTACTAGCTACTGCCGCTCGATGTTTCGATGTTTGTCTTGTATTGTCTAGTTGGTACACCTGTTTCGTATTCTGTATTGATTATGTACCATATAAGTTCCCTTGTTTTATGTTTGCCTTTGTGTGTTATTGTCCGCGTCTCTTGTATGTATGTTCGGCATTGACCATCTTGTTTATTACGCACTCCGCGTACATTTCTCCTCTTGTGTTTGGAGGCTTTTGTTTTGTGCTTATTTTACTTTGGAAAGTAAAGTAGTCGTTACTGATCATCTGTGTCCTGCGCCTGACTTCACCGCTGCATACACCTCAGCATTGACAGTATTGAATCGCAATCCATATAGAATCGTGAGAATCGCAATGCATATCGGCACCTATCGTGATATCGTATCCTGAGGTCCCTTGGCAATTTCCAACCCTAATGTACAATGATGATGCTACACTATCTTATTTTTATTTTTTATTTTATTTTAGCTCTGCAGTCGTTGTGCAGTATGTCAGCTGAATGCAATACACCTATCCCCTCACAGCAGCCCAGAATCCCCATTTTGCCTTTTCACCAAGCATGCTACTTTTTCCACAATATATATATATTTTTTATGCGCATGTATGCGCAAGCGGATCCCCACCCCCCTCCCTCCCCACATCCTCCCCTCTCTCTTTCTCTCGGAAGAGAGATTTAAAAAACTAAAGCTGGTTATCATCACAGAGCGTAACTCATACAGATTAGCTGGTCAGAGGCTACGTTAAAAAAGAAATACTTGCGTAACTGGTCAATTGTTGCAGAGTCTACCCACTAAACGTGGGCACAACTGTGTTTTTTCATTACACCATCTAATATATATATTTATATATATATATTAATATATATATATATATATATATATATATATATATATATATACAGTGGGGAGAACAAGTATTTGATACACTGCCGATTTTGCAGGTTTTCCTACTTACAAAGCATGTAGAGGTCTGTAATTTTTTATCATAGGTACACTTCAACTGTGAGAGACGGAGTCTAAAACAAAAATCCAGAAAATCACATTGTATGATTTTTAAGTAATTAATTTGCATTAGGTTATAGAGGTTATTTTTTACAAGATTAAGGGTAGGACACAGCCGGTTGAATAAGACCTTAAATGTGATCGGAAAGCATCCAACAGGAAAGTGTGATTATTGCCAGGAAACAGAGACCATGGAGCATGTATTGCTACGGTGTGGGCAGTATCAGAGGGAAAGAGAGAGGCTGAGATCTAGTATGAGGGAGAAGGGGGGTACAGGAGATTAGTTTAAAGAGTATATTGAGTAGAACGTCATTAGTCTCAAATATTTTGTTATATTTTTTAAGAGCAACGGGCTGGCAGGTAGGATGAGTTTCTCCCAGTCTCTGGCCCACACTCCAGTACAGTAGGTGGCGGTAATGCACCATAACGTTGGATGCCAACCGCCGATAAATCCCACAGAAGAAGAATCGTGTTTTTCATCAAATACACTGCTCAAAAAAATAAAGGGAACACTAAAATAACACATCCTAGATCTGAATGAATGAAATAATCTTATTAAATACTTTTTTCTTTACATAGTTGAATGTGCTGACAACAAAATCACACAAAAATTATCAATGGAAATCAAATTTATCAACCCATGGAGGTCTGGATTTGGAGTCACCCTCAAAATTAAAGGCTGATCCAACTTTGATGTAATGTCCTTAAAACAAGTCAAAATGATGCTCAGTAGTGTGTGTGGCCTCCACGTGCCTGTATGACTTCCCTACAACGCCTGAGCATGCTCCTGATGAGGTGGCGGATGGTCTCCTGAGGGATCTCCTCCCAGACCTGGACTAAAGCATCCGCCAACTCCTGGACAGTCTGTGGTGCAACGTGGCGTTGGTGGATGGAGCGAGACATGATGTCCCAGATGTGCTCAATTGGATTCAGGTCTGGGGAACGGGCGGGCCAGTCCATAGCATCAATGCCTTCCTCTTGCAGGAACTGCTGACACACTCCAGCCACATGAGGTCTAGCATTGTCTTGCATTAGGAGGAACCCAGGGCCAACCGCACCAGCATATGGTCCCACAAGTGGTCTGAGGATCTCATCTCGGTACCTAATGACAGTCAGGCTACCTCTGGCGAGCACATGAAGGGCTGTGCGGCCCCCCAAAGAAATGCCACCCCACACCATGACTGACCCACCGCCAAACCGGTCATGCTGGAGGATGTTGCAGGCAGCGTCTCTAGACTCTGTCACGTCTGTCACATGTGCTCAGTGTGAACCTGCTTTCATCTGTGAAGAGCACAGGGCGCTAGTGGCGAATTTGCCAATCTTGGTGTTCTCTGGCAAATGCCAAACGTCCTGCACGGTGTTGGGCTGTAAGCGCAACCCCCACCTGTGGACGTCGGGCCCTCATACCACCCTCATGGAGTCTGTTTCTGACCGTTTGAGCAGACACATGCACATTTGTGGCCTGCTGGAGGTCATTTTGCAGGGCTCTGGCAGTGCTCCTCCTGCTCCTCCTTGCACAAAGGCGAAGGTAGCAGTCCTGCTGCTGGGTTGTTGCCCTCCTACGGCCTCCTCCACGTCTCCTGATGTACTGGCCTGTCTCCTGGTAGTGCCTCCATGCTCTGGACACTACGCTGACAGACACAGCAAACCTTCTTGCCACAGCTCGCATTGATGTGCCATCCTGGATGAGCTGCACTACCTGAGCCACTTGTGTGGGTTGTAGACTCCGTCTCATGCTACCACTAGAGTGAAAGCACCGCCAGCATTCAAAAGTGACCAAAACATCAGCCAGGAAGCATAGGAACTGACAAGTGGTCTGTGGTCACCACCTGCAAAACCAGTCCTTTATTGGGGGTGTCTTGCTAATTGCCTATAATTTCCACCTGTTGTCTATTCCATTTGCACAACAGCATGTGAAATTTATTGTCAATCAGTGTTGCTTCCTAAGTGGACAGTTTGATTTCACAGAAGTGTGATTGACTTGGAGTTACATTGTGTTGTTTAAGTGTTCCCTTTATTTTTTTGAGCAGTGTAGAAAGTGTTTGTACGTGCGTGCATGTGCTGATTCCAAAGGGTAGTTAAGGGAAAGTGTGGTAAAATTGCTTCCTGAATTCGTGAGGGAAGATTACGGAAATGGATGTGGTGCGGTGAAGGAAAAATGATGTCTAACAGACAGCTGTGGGATAAGGAGATGTTTACTTGGATGGCGGAGGACGAATGGAAGGAAAAAGAGAGGCAGAGGAGGTCTAAGAAAGGGAGGGAGGAAGATTGTGAGCTTGAGTCTGGAAAAAATGGCGGGAAAAAGGGAGAAGGTTTGGTAAAGAAGAATGGTAGGAAATGTAAGCAAAGTGAGCTGAAGACAGGAGGAGAAATGGAAGTGAATGAGGGTGAAGTCTCGGAGGTGGTAGGTGTGGTGAAGTGCTCGGAGCCAGAGGCTTGCACAGAGGGTCAGGATAAAGATGAGTCTGTGACAGTAGGAGTGAAGTTTTTGGAAAAAGTGGACCCTTGCCTTTTGGCTGATCCATTTGTGGTTTCAAGATGGGCGAAAAAAGCGTTGGGTATAGTGGAATCGGTGAGGGTAACCAGAAGTGGTCTAGTGATAATTGTTTGTGTTTCTGTTGGGCAGAGGGAGAAGGCGCTCAGAGTTAAACAAATGGGGGAAAGAATTGTGAATTGTTTCGCTCTCAAGAAAAGGACGCCATTGTAAGGAGTGATTACTGGGGTAGCAGTAAATGTAAAAATGGACCAAATGAAGGGGAAGATTCCCGGTGTTTGTGATGCTCGTCGTTTGGTGCGACGCAAACAGGGTGGCGAGAGTAGGGAAACAGAAGAGTCATTGTCTGTTCTTTTGAGTTTTGAAGTTGAGTCTTTGCCTGACAAAGTGAAGTTAGGATATGTGGTGAGAGTAGTAGATATGTACCAGTACAGAGGGATAGGCCAACAAGTGATATATGTTTCAGTAAGATTGGATTTTTAGCGTTTATAGCAATGGTTATTCATTGTACTGCAGGGATGGAACGTAAGTCGAAGAAAATTGAGGTGGTGGTGGCAGCTGCAGAGAGGTATTTGGGTGTGCGAGACTTGACATCAGAAGAGTTACAGGGAGTGTTAAGTGGTGATGTCCCATCATTTCAGGTTGAGGGCATGAGGTAGAAATGAATATATTTAAAGTGTTTAGTGGAGAAGGGTGGGGTTAATTATTAATAATAATTTTGAATTTGTGAGTGTAGTGTTAGATGGTAGGGTATTTCTTTATTTTATTTTTCAAGCAAAATATAAGGGAGTTGTACTCCAGTCTAGAAGGTGGCGGTAATGCAACAAATTGGATGCCAACTGCCGTTAAACCTCACTGAAGTAGAAGAAGAATGGCTTCCTGCCAAAAATGAGTGATTAAGTATCTGTCACCGTCAGAGAGGTACAGTTCATTTCAATAACAGGAAAACAGCACCAGAGGCAGGTGGATTCTGTGACTCTCCGTATCAACAATGGAAACTTCGAACAATCAGGGTAAGACGAGCCACAATGACATTCAGATAAGTTCCGATAACGTTCTGTTTTCCATACAGACAACTAGTTGTTAGTAGTCACCCACTCAGGACGCCTTCATTCGTTTTCTAAACTACAATATGTAGTTTCGTCATTTCCTGGTTTCTAAACTTCTAAAATGTGCGCCTGATTTCAGTTTATTTGACAAAATAAGTATTTGTTCAGTTGGGGTTTTTGGTTCAGTTGTTACGAAATATAAGTTGTTATTGGCTATTTTGGGTAGTTTGGGATAGTTTGTGGTAGTCTGTGGCAGCTGTTTTGGGTAGTTTGGGGTTATTTGGAGTTGTTTTGTAGTAGTTTAGGGGCTGTTTTGGATAGTTTGGGGTTGTATGGATCTTTTTTGTAGTTGTTTTGGGAGGTTTAGGGCTATTTTGGGTAGTTTGTGGTAGTCTGTGGTAGCTGTTTTGGGTAGTTTTTGTAGCATGATGTACTACATAATGCTCGGTAACTATATCCGTTTTTATCTTACTAAAAACGTTCCTAAAGCTAACACTATGGTGTCTCGCCTAATTATTCTTACAGTTTTGGGTAGTTTAGAGGCTGTTTTGAGTAGTTTGTGGTGCTGTTTTGAGTAGTTTGGGTAATTAGTGGGACCCCTAGTTGTTAATAAACATGATTCTACTTTCTCTGACTAAAGCATAATAATGTCAAACCTTGCTTACATTAGTATATGATCAAGTGTATCTCTATTATGCGTGGGTGATTTTATTGGGCCCCCCAAGTTTTCAGAGCAAAAAAAAAAAAGTATGTTTAAAAATAAATAATAATGTCATTGTTGGACATAAAAGACTGTAAAAACACCAGGAAATCAGTGCCAAGTGATTTTTAATTTAAGAAATCTGTTCCCAAGTATTCCCACGCATAATAGAGAGACACGTGACCGTATACAAATGTAAGCAAGACTTTAAATTATTATGTTTTAGTCAAACATATCTGTTTGGGCTTCTTGCAGTCAATTTGCAATCTAAAAAAAATTGTAATTATGTTCCGGCCCCCCGACCATCCGCTCAAGGGTGTAAGATCAAAATGAGAAGTGTGAGTGTGGGTCCGCAAAGACTCAAGGTAGTAGAGGCCATTACCAATAGAAACTACCCTGTAGTGAAATAGTATGAAAAAGGACAATTAAAAGATACCAGGGAGGATAATAACTTGTTGGATAATTAATGTACATGTACATTTAATCAATCTAGCAGAATGGAAATCCACATACAGGCGGTAGTAATCCAGAGGAAATAGAAGTTATTTCCCGTTACTATTGACACATCAGGAGTCCAACCCTTTTGTGTATGAGATTTCTGGAATTGTCACAAAGAGGAAAGAACCCTTTCCTGTATGAGACTTTCTAGAAATATCAAAACTATACAATAGCAGGAGGACTCCTGAAGGCATAGTATATCCTGAACATACTAAGACAGCATGGGAGGTAAATCCTCAAAGGAGGTCCTGGAATTAACCGGAGATGAGAGGTATATGGTGTTAAAGGATAAAAGGAATATATACTATGGACCCATTTGGGGGAAGAAGTATGGGTTTATTGGGCATCTCGATGTAGACAAGTTAGAGTCTATGATTATACAGATGCATGTAAACTGTGGAACTGATCTAAAGAAACAGTGAGTAGAGGGGCTAGACACTGCTAGGGTGTGGCTCTCTGAGGCTCGGAAGAGAGAGGAAGGTCAGAGAAGTAAAAAGGAAGTTATGCAGAGGGAAAGAGAAGTGAAGGTTGAGATCTCAGTGCCTCCCCCAGAGCAGAGGGCAGAAAGGTTATATCTAGTCCTGGCAGAACAGGCTTGGAAAGAGAACCCAGATGATGAGGTTGTTGTGTCTAGAAGAAGGGTAGGACAGGTCCCCGCACATCCCCCGCCATATGATGGCCAAGCCGGAATGTTGGAGGAGGAAGGAGCAGGGGGGAGGGGAGAGACCAGTAAAGATAAGAAAGAGGGGGAAGTGTTAGGAAGGGAACTCAGAAAACTTAGAGAAAGTAGGGAGAATAATAGACAGGACCGAGCAAGAAAATAACAGAAGGGAGCGGAGTATTTAATAGCCACACTAGGCAGAATAGCTGGTAGGGGTAGAAACCCAGGAGAGAGAGAGGAGATAGGGCAGGAAAGAGTGAGGGCTATGGGGGAGGGAAGAAGTGCTTTAACTGTAAAAAGGGAAGGCACTTTGCCAGAGAGTGTGAGGCCCCGTGTAAATACTGTAACAAAATAGGCCATAACCATCGCGACTGCAGATATAAAGGAAAGGGCAAGCGGGATAATCGGGGTGGAAAGGGAGAAAAGACCTACAAACGCCCACCACCCGGTTCTGGTAATGAGGAAGAGGAAGATGAGGCGTGACTAGATCTAGAGGAAGGGGTAGTAGACTCTAGTGAAGAGGAGTCCGAGGAACCCATTGATCCGAGTTGTAATGTGGACTATTGAATATGGATATGAATTAAATGTATGCTTGTCAACTATAGCAAGTATTTATTTATTTATTTATTAATTAGAGCCTAATCAGAAAGGACAGTTACAAATGTAATAGCGGACTAGCAATTGCGATAAGTGCTGTGGCTATGATCTTAGTTGATAACAGGGGAAATAGGATGTAGTTTACGACGCATAGAGAAGCAAATGTCTTATATTTATGGGAAGTGAAGCAAGGGAACTCAGAGAATAATAGGAATATTAAACAAACAATAGGGATAATGTAGCATTGTTGGAAGGAAGCATTGTATTAAAAATAAAATTAACTGAGGACTATGGCAACCTTTTGGTAAAGAAGTATTATGGACATGACGTTACTACAGCAATTTAGGATGGTTGAAGTTGTTACGTTAGTTTTTGAACCCTACGATAGAGGTAAATGCAGAACGCTGTTTGAGAATGTATTTTATTTTGTCTACTAGTAAATAATTGAAGAGTTTCCATGTTTTTGTCTGTTAGCCATTGGAGTTCACTGAAACGTGAGAGCGCTGTAAGGGATATTATGGGTTACGTTAGGTGTACAAGGATCAATGGTTGCTGTGGAAAAGGAAGTCATAGGGGGTTGAATGTTTGGTATGAAAGGGCTAGCTAGTTAGTGTTGCGAACTAGTGACGTTTAGAGTGGTGACGTAACTTGCTAAGCGACATGGAAGTAGTTGTTTACCTTGCTTTGCAAGGATCGCAGATTTTGTGGAGCAACGGGTAACAGTATTTCAATGGTGAATGTTGTGGATGTGTGTAGAGGGTCCGTGGATCAAACCCAGGTAGGGACAGAAAGCAAAACTTTTACATTGATGCTATTGACCTAGATCACTAGGTGAATTGATAACATTATACGGGAGAGATTTTCTTACCAACACATAGCGGATAGTATAACATAGTAATTAAAGTTGCATCGATGTGAATATATGTTTTGTTTGTTTTGACTATAATTAAAAAATAATTTGTCATCTGTTAAAGTACCGTTATATGGAAAGTTAGCGATAGAGAATAATAGATTTTGTAAGAGGGTGAAAGAAAGTAGTGATGGTTGGGCTATATTGAGATATGTAGGACGTATTGGGATAATGTGAAACACATATCTAGAGAGTTGAATATGGAAAGTTTTTTGATAATTTGTATTATTATTATTAAATTCTATAGTTTGTTTAAACAACAATGAGTATATATATATATATATATATATATATATATATAATATGCAGACAGTTCATTACTTCTAAAAATTATAATCTGTTTATGGTACGTTGAACAATGGGAGATAGTTGTTACTATTAGGCTGATGGATTAAGTAAACATTTTTTGTAAGTTCTGGATTTATTAAACAATAGGTTTATATTTTAAAACATCAATGCAACAGGTTGTGATGATTAAATTACTAGAAAGGGGTTATAGGTTTATAGTAGAAGGTGTAGTGAACTTAATGAAACGTGGTATTATCTAGTGTCTTCTGAGTGGGAGTTTTCTTTTTTCCAGGATTGATGGAAGTCTCCTATAGTATTATGTTAAGGGGAGAGTAGGAGACTCAAACAAATGTTTTTAATAGATGCATGGGATAAAATGCAAGGCTTACTTATGCGGAGTAAGTGATTATATTGGCTAATTAATGAAATATGACATTTAAAGGGGTGACATGAACAATAGAAGGGGAAACAGATATTTCCTATGTTGTTGATCAAGTAAACGATAATTTGTTTTCGTTACGTTGACCAGTGGAGTGTAGGTAGTTTTAAATATTATGCTGATGGGATAGCACCAACTTTATATAGGTTCTAGATTTGTTAAACAGCAAGTTGGTATTTGAAACTAAATTAATGCAATGGGCTCCAGTAATAACATTATCAGAAAAAGGCACAATCTAATGCGAAACAGCTAATACCTATGTCATTGATTCAGTAATGAGACCAGGATGATAGTAATAATAGAAATCTGGGTAGAAGAATTTAGGATATGGACTAGCTGTCCAGATATAGACAAAAAAGGATGAGTTAAGGAATAAATGCAGAGACGAATTACAGAACGAAATGTGTGAGGTTTTTGAATTGGCAACAATTGAATTAGCGCTGCAGCAAGAACAGAAACCATACCTCACCTTAACAGTATTGGGAAAAGAGATTAAATTATTGTGTGACACAGGGGCCTGTCGCACAGTGATCTGTGCAGTCGACAGGCCCGAGGGATTAGGATTAATGGGGGGAAAAAATCCTAGTACGCTCTGCCTCAGGCCATCAATTTATAGAGCGATTATCAGCTCCTGTGACTTTAAAACATGAAAATTCAGCATGCATACCCATACTGATATCAAGCCTATGTCCAGTTAATCTGCTAGGAAGAGACGCTATGACTCAGTTGAACGTAGCTGAAACACCGACTGAGAGGGGTATGAAGGCATATGTGGTACGGGATAACATGGTAGTGAGCGGGGAGGGAGAGCCAGGCTATAATCAGGAATTTGGGAAAGTTTGAACCTCAGGAAGGAAGCCAAATTTTAATTTATGTAGATTATATTCTATTGACTAATCCCACTCAAGAGGGATGTAAGAAAGATACACTCCAATTGTTATCCTTTATGGCAGAACAGGGACACAAAGTTAGCAAAAGGAAACTTAAGTATGGACCTGTCATGTCCAACAATCAGTCTTCAGGTCAAGCCCGGGAGAGCCGGGGTTGAACAGAGTTTAAACTAAACATGAGTGTTTTTACAAGATAAGGGATTGATTGATTATATTACTATTGATTCTGAACTGAATGAAAGTCCAATTTAGCCGCCATCATAGACAAAGAAAGTGGGCGGAGCGATAAAGAAGCAAGGGGCAGTCTCAAAAGAAGGGATATGGCATAAGGATAATTTACCAATCTTACCTAAGTCATTGTTTAGAGATGCGGCAATATTGACACATGGGCAGAGCCATGTGTCAACAGGGGGGATGATGGTAGATGGTAGGATTAAAGATAACTAGACGGAGGAGAGGACTAAATACTTAAATATTTTTTTTGGGGGGATACAGTCTAGAAAGAAAATACTAATATGAACGGTATGATTAGAGAATGGTTAAGGAAAACACACAGGAGCGCAGGAAGAAATTGGGTACAATGTCTACCGATAGTATTAATGATGATCAGGATAACTCCAGATAAAGAAGGGTTATTGCCATTTGAGAAAGTATTTGGTAGACCATACAGAATGCCCGAGTTAGGAGGACCAGAGCAGGCGGAGATAGAAACTGAGAACACCCTAGCCGAACACATGAGAAGGTTGTTTATTAACCACACCCGTATGTCAAAGGTTTTGTGCCCCACAGGTGAACTAAAGGAGAAGGTGACCCACTCAATCCAACCAGGTGACTAGGTATGGATCCAATCCCTAAAGAAGAAAGACTGGAAGCAGCCCCGTTGGGAAGGCCCATATCAGGTTCTGTTAGTCACCGCCTTTGCCATTAGAATAGCAAAAGAGCAACCTGGGTCCACGTTACCCACTGCAAAAAGGTAAGAACACATACAAGCACCACTGAACACACGCAGAGTTAGAGAGAAGAACTGGACCAATAGGGTCCGGGGATCACCTCTGATAACGAAGATCTCCTACCCTGACCTATCATCACTGTAGTGTGTTCTTAGGGGTGTGAGGTACCAAGCAGAAAGACTAAGGGCAGGAGAGGGGTGGCAGTTCTTGGGAATATGGGGGACCCTGAGCTGCATCATAGTCCTAACAATCTTCCTGATACATCAAGATCCACCACCTCCCGGTACCAATTATACTATGCCCCCACCATTGTTAAGAAGTAAAAGAGAAACGACCCGACATACCGACCGTCAAGGACGAGTGACCTACAAAATAGGAGTCAGAGAAGGGCAGACTGTAGAATTCAAAATAAGGGTTAGGGACGTGGCCAATGGGTGGGGTACATGTCAACAAGCAACAGAATGGAATAATACCCCATCATATTTGTGTTCGGACACCACAGCGGATTGTTCCTGGACTCAAGTGTTTAAACACACTTGGGGATGGGGATATGAGACCGGGCGGGACTGGACATCCAGATGGGGGGGTAAAGAGAAACAACGACATCACAAATTGTCAATTGGAAATAGTAGTAATGTGACTGACTTAGGTTCGGAAGCACAGGAGAGAATTCTGAACCTTACAGCCCCTGTAACCGATGTGTGGTGGGCGTGTACCAGTAAAGGCTGTATAAGGCAGACAATGCCAAAAGGGTGGGTAGGTACCTGCGCCCCGGTTATACTGGTTCAGCCAGTTAGAATTAGTCACCAGAAACCAAGGAAAGGGTTAAACAGACATAGGAGTTTTGACCAGAAGGAGAATAGCCCTATTTGGATGGATACAATTGGGATACCAAAGGGGTTACCGGATGAATACAAAGCTATGAATCTTGTAGGGGAAGGATTTAATACAACGTTCTTTTGGTGGGTAACAATCAATAAAAATGTGGATTGGATTAAATATATATATTACAGCAAACAACAATTTGTGAACCAGACTAGAGATGCAGTGAGGGGAATCTCAGATCAATTAGCTGCCACCTCGCTCATAACTTGGCAAAATAGGTTGGCTCTAGATATGTTGCTGGCAGAAAAGGGCGGTGTCTGTAGAATGGTGGGGGGCCATTGTTGCACATTTATACCTAACAACACCGCACCGGATGGTACGGGAACCAGAGCTCTTGCAGGATTGACTGCTCTAAGTGAAGAATGGGCTGAGAACTCAGGAGTTAATACATCTTTGATAGTGGTTTGGTAAATGGAAAACCATAGCAGCCACCATCTTGGGGGCTGCCATCGCTTGTATGGGTATGCTTGTATTATGTGGTTGTTGTCTTATTCCCTGTGTCCGATGGTTGGTGAGTAAGGCGTTGGAGAATGCAGTGTCTCAACAGATGGTGAGATATGGACTGACTCCAGACTGACCAGTGGAATGTGAAATACGATCCTCCAGGCTTCGTGGATAACGAGGACTTTGACCCTGATAACCTGCAATTAGATAAAACTTTTATTGGTTCTGACGTGTGAAGGTCATAGGGAAAATCTCAAAAAGAAGACCTATGATTGGAAATAGTTAATAGAACTAATCTCTGAGGTTAATCATGCTTGTAAATACATTTAGTCAAAGGGTGGATTGATAGAAGGATTTGTATGTTTAAAGTAAATGACTAAAGTATTCCACCCTGATACTGTATAACTGTGTAAACTGTGTTGGAGTTATAAGACAATAAAACCACTAACAGAGAAGAGGGGTAGAAACTGCTGGAGACAAACTGCTAGAAACTGTTAAACTTAAACATTCTATACTGTGGAAAGTCACAGGCCGCCTAAAGGTGGGCGGAGCAAGTTCCTTTGTGTGAACGCATATAAAAAGGCTGTGTGTGTTTTTAGCGGGAGAGCTCTCATGAATAAAGAAACTGATTCATTGCAGAAATGGGACTTTGTTTAATTCATTATTAACCTCTGGGAATTATTCAAAGCTTGAGTAACAGGAGTTTAACTATTAAAGATATAAATTCTCATGACACATGTTCAGCCAAATGCTGACTGCTGGCTGGTTGACAACACCCCATGGTGATAAGACAGTTCCTGGAATATTTTAGGTCATTAACATTGGCTCGTGTCTACTGATCTAGGACTGAGTTAAAGATACTCAACTGTTGAGCTAGACTAACAGGAGACTTGATGCTGATGCTTTTAGTAACATTAGTTAACTGTTTAGCGTTGTGGGTCCTACAGATTATCCAAAACAACATCAGTTACCCCAAACAGTTATCACTGTACAGGCTGGAATATGTTCTGGGATTCTTCTGATAGCATTGAGGAGTACACCACATCAGTCACTGGCTTCATCAATAAGTGCATCGATGACGTCGTCCCCACAGTGACCGTACATACATACCCCAACCAGAAGCCATGGATTACAGGCAACATCCACACTGAGCTAAAGGATAGAGCTGCCGCTTTCAAGGAGCGGGACTCTAACCCGGACACTTATAAGAAATCCCGCTATGCCCTCTGATGAACCATCAAACAGGCAAAGAGTCAATACAGGACTAAGATTGAATCGTACTGCACTGGCTCCGACGCTCGTCGGATGTGGCAGGGCTTGAAAACTACTACACACTACAAAGGGAAGCACAGCCGCAAGCTGCCCAGTGACACAAGCCTACCAGACAAGCTAAATCACTTCTATGCTCGCTTCGAGGCAAGCAACACTGAAGCATACATGAGAGCATCAGCTGTTCCGGATGACTATGTGATCACGCTCTCTGTAGCCAATGTGAGTAAGACTTTAAGCAGGTCAACATTCAGACAGATTACCAGGACGTGTACTCCAAGCATGCACTGACCAACTGGCAAGTGTCTTCACAGACATTTTCAACATGTCCCTGACTGAGTCTGTAATACCAACATGTTTCAAGTAGACCACCATAGTCCCTGTGCCCAAGAACACTAAGATAACCTGCCTAAATGACTACCGACCCATAGCACTGACGTCTGTAGCCATGAAGTGCTTTGAAAGGCTGGTCATGGCTCACATCAACACCATTATCCCAGAAACCCCAGACCCACTCTAATTTGCATACCGGCCCAACAGATCCACAGATGATGCAATCTCTATTGCACTCCACACTGCCCTTTCCCACCTGGACAAGCGGAACAACTACGTGATCAAGACAAAGGAGATGATTGTGGACTACAGGGAAAAAAAGAGGACTGAGCACGCCCACATTCTCATCGACGGGGCTGTAGTGGAACAGGTTGAGAGCTTCAAATTCCTTGGTGTCCACATCACCAACAAACTATCATGGTCCAAACACACCAAGACAGGTGTGAAGAGGGCACAACAAAGCCTATTCCCCATCAGGAGACTGAAAAGATCTCAAAAAGTTTTACAGCTGCACCATCGAGAGCATCCTGACTGGTTGAATCACCGCCTGGTATGGCAACTGCTCTGCCTTCGACCGCAAGGCACTACAGAGGGTAGTGCGTACGGCCCAGTACATAATTGGGGCCAAGCTTCCTGTCATCCAGGACCTCTATACCAGGCGGTGTCAGAGGAAGGCCCTAAAAATGGTCTAAGACTCCAGCCACCCTAGTCATAGACTGTTCTCTCTGCTACCGCAAGGCAAGCAGTACCGGAGCGCCAAGTCTAGGTCCAAAAGGCTTCTTAACAGCTTCTACCCCCAAGCTATAAGACTCCTGAACAGCTAATCATGGCTACCCAGACTATTTGCATTGTAGCTGTTTTGTGTAGTTTGTTGTAGCTGTTTTGTGTAGTTTGTTGTAGCTGTTTTGTGTAGTTTGTGGTAGCTATTTTGTGTAGTTTGTGGTAGTTGTTTTTGGTAGTTTTTTGTAGTTTAGGGGTTGTTTGGGGTACTAGTTTAGGATAGTTTAAGGGAGCTGTTTTGTGTAGTTTGTAGTAGCGGTTTTTTTTGGTAGTTTGAGGCTGTCTTCGATAGTTCAGGGGTTGTTTTGTGTAGTTTGTGGTAGTGTTTTTTAGTAGTTTAGGGTTAGTTTTGGGTAGTTTGTGGTAGCAGTTCTGGGTAGTTTGTGGTAGCAGTTCTGGACACCTAGTAGTTATTAATAAGTTTCATTAATTCCCCCCACAGCTTTCCTGGACGCCGTAATTGCAGCAGTGCTGGAATTTGCGTCTGGAGTACCTGGAAGCTACCTGCTATCCTCCACAGTGGCAGCAGGTGACCGGTTTAGGCCTCCACCAGGAGACATTAAAATTGAAGAATTAAGGGCCTATCATGAGCATTACATGTCAATGACTCTACTGATAGGATTTCCTCTGATGTTGTTTCTGACCATAATAGTAGGAGGACAACTGGCCAAAGCTGCCTCTAGGAGAATTAGGAGGGTTGGGGAGACTGAGCAGAACACTACAGATGTGACTGCAGTTCTGATAGGGACCACTGTTGCAGGTGGAGGTTTGGGACACCTCATGGAAACCATCTTTAGAAGATTGTCTGAACTTCTAATTGTGTACAAATATACTGTAGATGGGCTTGTAAAATGTGCATTTCTTATAGCAGCACTTACTGTGGCTTTACTCGTAACGGCTCAGTTTGGTATGGGAGCAGTGAAACCAGGAGCAGTAGCTGCTGGAGTAGGGGGATTATTATCAGTCTTACTGAAGCACCAGTCAGTACTGGGGAACTGGAACAACCGTGGGGGCTCTGTTGGGTCCAGCAGCGGCTGCAGGGATGGCTCTGTCTGCTGCGCTAACATGGAGCAGTAGTACCTATGGGAAGGCAGGGAGAGTGGGGGCAACACTGGGGGCAACACTGGGGGCAGTGTGTGCGTCTTGGTTAGGGAGAGGGACTCTGAGTATTTCACTTTTCATTGATCTGATAGTGGTCTTCTGGCTCTCAATCTGTATAGAATATCCCAAGAGATACAGAACAGAAATTGTTTGGCTAAATGTTTTCTTTTTCTTTCTCGTGCCTTTGTAGTCATTGTATGTAATCATTGGTATTTTATGTATGGGACTTCAGGCTGTCATTGTAGATAAGCATTTGTTCTTCTCGTTTAAATATGTTCTGACTCTATTTGATTAAATAATGGTTAAAAACGAATATACATACATACATACATTGCATTCGGAAAGTATTCAGACCACTTCGCTTTTTCCCCAAAAAATTACATTACAGCCTTATTCTAAAATTGATTAAATTAATTATTTTCCTCATCAATCTACACACAATAGCCCATAATGACAAAGTGAAAACAGGGTTTTAGCAAATGTATTTAAAATAAAACACAGAAATAAGTATTCAGACCCTTTGCTATGAGACTCGAAATTGAGCTCCGGTGCATTATTTGATCATCCTTGAGATGTTTCTACAACTTGATTTTAGTCCACCTGTGGTAAATTCAAATGATTGGACATGATTTGGAAAGGCACACACCTGTCTATACATTGAGGGAAAAAAGTATTTGATCCCCTGCTGATTTTGTACGTTTGCCCACTGACAAAGAAATTATCAGTCTATAATTTTAATGGTAGGTTTATCTGAACAGTGAGACAGAATAACAACAACAAAATCCAGAAAAACGCATGTCAAAAATGTTATAAATTGATTTGCATTTTAATGAGGGAAATAAGTATTTGACCCCCTCTCAATCAGAAAGATTTCTGGCTCCCAGGTGTCTTTTATACAGGTAACGAGCTGAGATTAGGAGCACACTCTTAAAGGGAGTGCTCCTAATCTCAGCTTGTTACCTGTATAAAAGACACCTGTCCACAGAAGCAATCAATCAATCAGATTCCAAACATGGCCAAGACCAAAGAGCTCTCCAAGGATGTTTGGGACAAGATTGTAGACCTACACAAGGCTGGAATGGGATACAAGACCATCGCCAAGCAGCTTGGTGAGAAGGTGACAACAGTTGGTGCAATTATTCGCAAATGGAAGAAACACAAAGGTCCTGTCAATCTCCCTCGGCCTGGGGCTCCATGCAAGGTCTCACCTCGTGGAGTTGCTATGATCATGAGAACGGTGAGGAATCAGCCCACGGGAGGATCTTGTCAATGATCTCAAGGCAGCTGGGACCATAGTCACCAAGAAAACAATTGGTAACACACTACGCCGTGAAGGACTGAAATCCTGCAGCGCCCGTGTGACAGGTTAAAGGACATATTCATAGCCTGTTATATACTAAAAAGTATTAGTAAGTTCATGGTATGTAAGGATCTTAAAATATCTAAGGTTAAAAAGATCATGCATCCAGTACTAGTTCATAGAGATTGATAAAATTCATAAATGTGTTAAAATCCGTCAAGTGTAAAAGGGTAAATATTGTAAGAGGAATGTGTAAACATTGTGTGGTGCCTAATTTAAGGGTAAAAGTGTTAATCTGTGATCTACTAAATGCTCTTAATCTATGAGCCTGAGATCGATTGCTCTGGTCTCCACCCAACTTTCTGGGGAAATCGCGGTCTTTTTCTCATTACACTAAAGTTTTCAGTGAGGAAATATAACTGCGTCACTTTCGTGATTATTTCTCCCTTTTTTCAGGTACGTTATTGATATAAAACGAGTTAATTTGAATGTAATAACTTGCTAACATGTCAAGAGAGTTTAAGGTATGTGTTAGTAACATCTTGAGTAAGTTAGAGTTAAGTTGAAGGGAGTACTAGGTGCGTGTGTGAGTGAAACCTGCTTGGTTGCAGCGAAATAGCTTCGTACTGAGAGTAGCTGCCATTTTATGCTAATTGTGAATGAACATGTGCGTTGTTAATAATATATTTTGGGGTTATTTGTATAATGTGTTTCGAATACTTTGTTGACATGGTTGATAAATGTAGTTATGGGTTACTGAGCTAAAGCTACTTTGTGTTTGACAGTTATATTGAAACATTTGTATATGTTTTAGTGAATTACAGTTTATGCTGTTGTGACTTGAATAAGCTTTGTACCCTACAAAACTCTGGTTCCTGTAGATCTGTTGTTCTGTAAAATGTGGTATTTTTGTAAAAAGATTACACTAAAGTTTTCAGTGAGGAAATATAACTGCGTCACTTTCGTGATTATTTCTCCCCTTTTTCAGGGGCGTAACATTTTGGAGGCTCCGCTGAGATTGCTGCTCAGATGTCCGGCTTCCACATCCTGGTCGCTGAATTCCGAGCCAGCTAAATCCCTACATAACAACCCAGGCAGGCTGCAGTGAGGAAAGTGTTGCTGTTCGAGGGGAGCTGGAAGTTGGGGGTTAAGTACGTGTCAACTGAGGCCGTTGAGAGACCATCAGAGACAGTAAGGACCATCTAATTCAGAGTCAACTCCTGCACAGTAAAGGTTCCTCCTGTCCTGTCAACATGACAACCGCCTTGGAAGAACTACAGGAAGAGGTAGTAGGAGAATTGCACACCCTGACTAAAGACAAGTTACTAGACGTATGTGATTTCCTTGACATATCAGGCGAACAGAGAAGAGTTGTTCAAGACAAATCCCGCATATCACTGATGACTCACATTATGATGTTCCTTGAAAGAGAGGAAGTTGCAGAGTTAGAAGATGGCGGCATGTCGGAATTATTGTTACTTAAAGACAAAATGACGGAGATGATCAGTGGCATAGATAGCAAGACAGGGCAAACTGACCATGATATTGAAACAGCCAGAACACATCACAGAATAGAGGGACTGAGAACTGTAACCCCACAACAAGGGGTGGGAACTGAGCAGAGTACTGCAGACAAAGCCAGTGATTCTCAGCGCCAGCCCCAACCCCCTGCCCATCTTCAGAGGAGCTTGCAGCTCTCACCCAGTGCACAGCCCGGCTCATACTGGCGCAAAGAGTTAAAAATTTCTGGTCAGATAGGTGAACCGGGCCAGAAAGATAAACTGACTTTTTCCAGCCTTGCCCATCAGATTGAGAATGGACTTAACAGAGGCTATCCTGAGGTAGAAATAGTAGACGCAGTAATCAGGGCTATTTCTCCAGGCTCACAGCTACGCAGCTACTTGGAAGGTAAACCCCAGCTAACTCTTCCCACACTTAGATGCATCCCTGCGTTCCCACTTCCAAGAGAAGAGTGCAACAGAGCTTTACAAACAGCTAGCTTCAGAAGCACAGCATAGCAAGGAGACCCCTCAAAGCTTCCTGATGCGCGTCTTAGATTTGAGGCAGAAAGTACTATTTGCGTCCCAGGAGTCAGAATCAGGGCTTAAGTATGACCCTGCTCTAGTCCAGCGCATGTGTTTACACACAGTCCTTACAGGTCTCCAGAGTGACAGTATCAGGATAGACATGCAGCCTCTCCTGCTTGATAGCGAAACATCAGATGAGGTTTTGCTAGAGAAGCTTAACATTGCTTGTGCTAATGAGATAGAAAGACGAAACCAAAAAGCGTTTTAATGCCCCACAGCCTGCTACAACTGTAAGTGTAGTCCAGTTAGAAGATACGCCATCTGCAAAGTGTACTGTGAAGGAAGCCAAAGCTAAGATACCCGCAGAACTGTTAACAGAGTTAGCTGAACTTAAGACAGGTGTAGCTTCCCTAAAAGGTCTCAGTGCAGAGATTGCTCAGATTAAGGAGACATTACAGCAGCCTATGTTTCAGTCATCGCCTTATGCCCATGCCCCACTTCCAGTTAGGAGGCCAGATAGGGACCCCCAGCCACCTGTTTCCCAGCAGCAGTATTACAGCAACTACAGTCAGCCCCAAGCACCTGACCCTGCGCAGTATCAATATGCCCCTAACCTGTATACCAACCGCTCTGCTCAAGCTCCAAGGAGGTGTTTTGTCTGCCAGCAGGCCAGAACAGATGCACGCTGCACACACTGCTTCCGATGTGGGAGTGGGAGAACATTTTCAAGCTGGATGTAAAATCCGGGAGTCAGACCCTCCAAAGAGGCCCCTTTAAACGGGGAAGGGTTACCGCTGAGGGACAAGTGTTAACCGTAGCTACCAAAAAGTCCCAGAAATGTGCAAATTGTGCCAGAGAAGATTCATTTGAGAACCTGAAACAATGTTCATCATGTAAAGAGACACTGTACTGTTCCAAAGGATGTCAAAACCAACATTGGACTAAACATAAGGAAAAATGCACTCACCTAAAAATTGACTCTACCTGTGAAAAGCTTTCCTGTACAGAAGAAAATGCCCACTCTTTACCATCCCTAGCTCAAGGTTGCCACCCCCATAAGGTCACCTCGCTAGTCGGGTAGACAGTGCCTTGTTGAGTGTCACCTCAATCGCCACCACCTCCAAGCCCTATGGGACACCGGCTCTCAGGTATCGGTCATTGATGAACGATGGAAAGCGGAATCTCTCCCAAACGCAAGGCTGAGGGATGTTTCAGAAATTCTGGACTCACCTGATGATCTAAGATTGACGGCAGCAAATGGGACTGAAATGCCGTACCTGGGATGGATTGAAACAACTTTTCGGCTAGCCTCTGAAACTGACCAAACGAAGGAACTGATCATCCCAGTGCTGGTAATGAAAGGCTGTCACCTATCTCATCCCATCATAGGTTTCAATGTTATTGAGCACATCCTGACAAGGACCGAAAAGACTAAACGGTACAGTACAGTGAAAAAAGCTTTCCCAAGCCTCAAAATAAATAAGGTGAGGGCTTTTATACAGGCTGTTAGCGCAGAACAGACAGATGAATACACAGTGAAAACCAAGAAAGAGAAGGTTGCTGTACCAAAACACAGTAGCATTCAGATTGAGTGCCGTGTAGCTTCCCAGCCTTTCAAAGACGACATGACAATGCTTTTCCAGCCAGACCTGAACCCGCAGTGGCCAGATGAACTTGAGTTCTTTGACACACTAGTCAGAGTTAAGAAAGGTGTCTTTCCAGTTGTCATGCTTGATGTCTCTAACCCCACTGACCACGACATTGCCCTGCTAGGACGCACCATAATCGGGACAGTACAAACCATTATGACTGTGTTACCTGCCCAAGTCTTTGAAAAAGCTGTCACCCCAGCCACAGTGAATCACACCAGTGTTCAAACCCCATGTACTGCTACTGAACAGTGGGATCCACCAGTAGGTTTAAGTCACCTAACCGAAGAACAGAGAGAGGTTGTTAGGAAAATGCTTAGAGAAGAGTGTCACTCCTTCTCCAGATCAGACAATGACATTGGCTGCATTGAACGATTGAAAATGACTATTTCTCTAAAGGACTCTGAACCAGTCAAGCGCACATACATGTCAGTGCCCAGGCCACTGTATCAGGAGATGAAGGGTTACCTTCATGACCTCATAGCCCAGGGTTGGGTTAGGGAAGTCAAACTCTTCATATTCTTCACCTGTCGTGTGTGTTAGGAAGAAGGACGGGACCCTCCGGTTGTGTATAGATTACAGAGACCTGAACAGAAAGACACATCCCGACCGCCAGCCCATCCCTCGGGTCCAGGACATCATGGACAGTTTAGGTGGTAATTCCTGGTTCAAATCAAATCAAATTTTATTGGTCACATGCGCCGAATACAACAAGTGCAGACATTACAGTGAAATGCTTACTTACAGCCCTTAACCAACAGTGCGTTTATTTTAAACAGAAAAAGTAAGAATAAAACAACAACAAAAAAAAAGTGTTGAGAAAAACAAAGAGCAGAAGTAAAATAAAGTGACAGTAGGGAGGCTATATATACAGGGGGGTAACGGTGCAGAGTCAATGTGCGGGGGCACCGGCTAGTTGAGGTAGTTGAGGTAATATGTACATGTGGGTAGAGTTAAAGTGACTATGCATAAATACTTAACAGAGTAGCAGCAGCGTAAAAAGGATGGGGTGGGGGGGCAGTGCAAATAGTCAGGGTAGCCATGATTAGCTGTTCAGGAGTCTTATGGCTTGTGGGTAGAAGCTGTTGAGAAGTCTTTTGGACCTAGACTTGGCACTCCGGTACCGCTTGTCGTGCGGTAGCAGAGAGAACAGTCTATGACTAGGGTGGCTGGAGTCTTTGACAATTTTGAGGGCCTTCCCTCTGACACCGCCTGGTATAGAGGTCTTGGATGGCAGGGAGCTTTGCCCCAGTGATGTACTGGGCCGTACGCACTACCCTCTGTAGTGCCTTGCGGTCAGAGGCCAAGCAGTTGCCATACCAGGCGGTGATGCAACCAGTCAGGATGCTCTCGATGGTGCAGCTGTAGAATTTTTTTGAGGATCTGAGGACCCATGCCAAATCTTTTTAGTCTCCTGAGGGGGAATAGGCTTTGTCGTGCCCTCTTCACGACTGTCTTGGTGTGCTTGGACCATGATAGTTCGTTGGTGATGTGGACACCAAGGAACTTGAAGCTCTCAACCTGTTCCACTACAGCCCCGTCGATGAGAATGGGGGCGTGCTCAGTCCTCTTTTTTTTCCTGTAGTCCACAATCATCTCCTTTGTCTTGGTCACGTTGAGGGAGAGGTTGTTGTCCTGGCACCACACGGCCAGATCTCTGACCTCCTCCTATAGGCTGTCTCATCGTTGTCGGTGATCAGGCCTACCACTGTTGTGTCGTCGGCAAACTTAATGATGGTGTTGGAGTCGTGCCTGGCCATGCAGTCATGGGTGAACAGAGAGTACAGGAGGGGACTGAGCACGCACCCCTGAGGGCCCCCGTGTTGAGGATCAGTGTGGCAGATGTGTTGTTACCTACCCTTACCACCTGGGGGCGGCCCGTCAGGAAGTCCAGGATCCAGTTGCAGAGGGAGGTGTTTAGTCCCAGGATCCTTAGCTTAGTGATGAGCTTAGAGGGCACTATGGTGTTGAATGCTGAGCTGTAGTCAATGAATAGCATTCTCACGTAGGTGTTCCTCTTGTCCAGGTGGGAAAGGGCAGTGTGGAGTGCGATAGAGATTGCATCATCTGTGGATCTGTTGGGGCGGTATGCAAATTGGAGTGGGTCTAGGGTTTCTGGGATTATGCTGTTGATGTGAGCCATGACCAGTCTTTCAAAGCACTTCATGGCTACAGACGTCAGTGCCACGGGTCGGTAGTCATTTAGGCAGGTTATCTTAGAGTTCTTGGGCACGGGGACTATGGTGGTCTGCTTGAAACATGTTGGTATTACAGACTCGGTCAGGGACATGTTGAAAATGTCAGTGAAGACACTTGCCAGTTGGTCAGCACATGCTCGGAGTACACGCCCTGGTAATCCGTCTGGCCCAGCGGCCTTGTGAATGTTGACTTGCTTAAAAGTCTTACTCACATCGGCTACGGAGAGCGTGATCACATAGTCGTCCGGAACAGCTGGTGCTCTCATGCATGCTTCAGTGTTGCTTGCCTCGAAGCGAGCATAGAAGTGGATCAGGGAAAAGCATATCACCAAGGGTTCATCTCTGAAGAAAGCAGATCACTGACAGCATTTGTGACCCCATGGGGACTCTATGAGTGGATACGTATGCCATTCGGCCTCATGAACGCTCCTGCAGCTTTTCAGCGTTGTATGGAGGAATGTTTGGAAGGGCTCCGGGACAACATCTGCATTCCTTATCTGGACGACACGCTAGTTTTCAGTAAAACTTTCGACAGCCATGTGAATGATGTGCAAAGGGTTTTGCAGCGTCTCAGAGAGTATGGCATCAAACTCAAACCAAGTAAGTGTGATCTCTTTAAACCCCAGGTCCGTTATTTGGGCAGAATAGTGTCTGCAGACGGCAAGCAAAGTTGACCCAGCCGATTTTGAAGCAGTAAGAGCATTGAAAGAGATCAGACCACAGACTGTGGGCCAGCTCAGAAAAAATGCTTGGTTTACTCACTTACTACAGACAGTACATCAAAGACTTTTCTAGGAGGGCCAGCTGTCTGTATGACCTCCTGAAAGCAGATTCAGAGAAAATACCTGACCACCCACGGAAAGCAAAAACAAAGAAAGTAAGTCATGTGGTGCCCTCAAACAAGCCAATCCTGTGGACTGACCAGCATCAACAGGCACTTGAACAGCTGATTGAGTGTCTGCTTCACCCACCAGTCTTAGGTTTCCCTGACTTCACTCAGCCATTTGTTGTACACACTGATGCGTCACACCAAGGCTTGGGAGCAGTTCTTTATCAAGAGCAAGATGGGAAGCTTAGGGTCATTGCTTATGGCTCTCGAACCTTAACAGCAGCTGAGAAGAACTATCACTACCACTCTGGCAAGCTAGAATTTCTAGCTCTAAAATGGGCAATCACTGATAAGTTCCATGATTATTTGTACTATGCTCCGACCTTCACTGTATACAGTGATAACAACCCGCTCAGCTACATTCTGTCTACTGCAAAACTGAACGCAACCACTTCCAGGTGGGTTGCAGAATTGGCTGATTTCCACTTTACAATAAAGTACAGGCCAGGCAGAGAGAACGGTGATGCAGATGCTTTGTCGAGGATGCCACTGGATGTAGAGTCACTGATGAGAGAATGTTCTGAGGAGCTTCCACCAGACACCATTGCCGCCACTATACAAGCAGTAGAGGTACAGAAAGAGCCTTTTGTGCCTTGGTCAATTTCAGCTGCATCTATGTCAGTATCAGCTGAAGGTGAGACAACTACAGCAACAATCAGCTCGATCCCAAAAGAGGGGATAAGAGAGGCACAAGAGTCTGATCCGGTCATCCGTCCTGTGCTCGATTTCAAGCTTTCTGGTTCCAAACCGCCAGTTAAAGAGCAAAGGGAATTCAGTCCAAAGACAAAATGCCTATTCAGAGAATGGGACAAATTGACAATCGACAGTGATGGTATTCTTTACAGAATCACTACAGCCCGCAAGCAGTTAGTTCTACCAGAGCAGTACAAAGGTAAAGTGATGGAAGAGTTGCACAATAACATGGGACACCAAGGTACTGACCGCACTGTATCACTAGTACGTGACCGCTTCTTCTGGCCTTATATGCAATCTGACATCGAGCACTATGTGACTAAAACTTGTAGCTGTGTCAAGCAGAAAAAGCCAGGCCATGAAACAAGAGCTCCTCTGACAAACATTGTGACAACACAGCCATTTGAACTGGTATGTATAGATTTCCTCCATCTCGACAGATGCAAAGGGGGATATGAGTACATCCTCGTGATTGTTGATCATTTTACACGTTTCACTCAAGCCTACGCCACCACATCAAAGTCAGGAAAAACTGCTGCAAATCTCATCTTCAATGACTTTGCCCTGAAGTTTGGGTTCCCCTCCCGCATCCACCATGACCAAGGGGGAGAATTCGAAAATCAGTTGTTCCATCAGTTAAAGAAACTCAGTGGCATGGCGGGGTCCAGAACAACACCCTACCACCCGATGGGGAACGGTCAAGTGGAACGAATGAACAGAACATTGTTGCAAATGCTAAAGACACTAACTGAGACACAAAAGTCAAACTGGAAGGAGTCTCTAAACAAACTGGTTTATGCCTATAACTGCACCCGTTGCGAAGTGACTGGCTATTCACCATTTTATCTTCTGTTTGGGAGATCACCCAGGCTTCCAGTTGATATGTTCTTTGGATTGTGCACAGAGGCAGGTTCCAGTAACCAGCGAGACTACGTGGAGAACTGGAAACGAGGAATGGAAGAAGCATACGCCATTACAAATGAAAATGCTCAGAAAGCTGCTGAAAGAAGTAAGAAGTACTATGACACTAAAGTTAGGAGTTCAGTGCTACAGCCTGGCGAGCGAAGTTCTGATTAAAAACCTGACACCAAGAGGAGGACCAGGCAAACTCCGTAACTATTGGGAAGATCAAATTCACACAGTAGTGAGACAAATGGGTTCAGACCTGCCGATTTATGAGTTGAGACCAGAAAAGGGTAGGGGACGCTCCCGGGTCCTGCACAGAAACCTGCTCATGTCCTGTGACTACTTACCTTTTGAGAGACAACCAGAAATGACTAAAGATGACAAAAGTAAGAAAAAGAGACATCAGCCTGGATCACAGCCTCTAGATTCTGATGAAGACAGCGGGGATGAATATGACCTTCATCATGAGCCGCTACAGGTCCCCACATCTCCTACAGTACCTGAGAGGTATGCTGAACCAGCGAGAGAGTCGGAAAACAGGCCCCCACCAGTGAAACAGACAGTTGCGGTGCCAGTTCCTGATACGCTACCAGCACAGCCTCTTGTTGAAAATCAGCTGGAGGAGAAAACAACAGTTAAAGAACTGCCTGCTGAGGAGATTAACTTGCCTGCTGAAAATGTGCCTGATGATCGTCCACTAAGTGCCTTTCCTTCATTAACTGCTGCTGCTGAACCTGAGGAACCAGCTTACCAGCTGCCACAAAGAGAGAGACACCCTCCAAGACGTATCACCTATGATCAGCTTGGTATCCCTTCCTGCTACAGTATCCAGCCACAGCCACAGTTGTTCCCTGTCTACCCTGCACCAGGACTGGTTCCATGGCTGCCATCACTACAGCGATATTACCTTCAGCCACCCTACATGTATGGACTTCAGCAAACTTGAGGCTACAGAGTTGACATGTTTGACCATGGACTACTGACTGATTTCACAGACTTTCACGAGACAATTAGCAGACTATGCATATAGATCATTAAAACTGATGGACTGTTGACAATAGTATGAGAAAAGACTGCTTATGGACTGTTTATACAGCTGGTCAACAGATATGGACTGTGAATATAACTTATTGGTTCTATTTGAACTGTGAACTTTGACCTCTGCTCAAGGACTAGCTTACAGAAGAGGATTTTCTACGTCCAGTGCTTATAGACTGTTTAAGAAGACAATGTTGGTAATGTTGGGACAACATTTATTTTGTCGGGGAGAGTGTGACAGGTTAAAGGACATATTCATAGCCTGTTATATACTAAAAAGTATTAGTAAGTTCATGGTATGTAAGGATCTTAAAATATCTAAGGTTAAAAAGATCATGCATCCAGTACTAGTTCATAGAGATTGATAAAATTCATAAATGTGTTAAAATCCATCAAGTGTAAAAGGGTAAATATTGTAAGAGGAATGTGTAAACGTTATATTGACTACTTTATTTTGTGGTGCCTAATTTAAGGGTTAAAGTGTTAATCTGTGATCTACTAAATGCTCTTAATCTATGAGCCTGAGATCGAATGCTCTGGTCTCCACCCAACTTTCTGGGGAAATCGCGGTCTTTTTCTCATTACACTAAAGTTTTCAGTGAGGAAATATAACTGCGTCACTTTCGTGATTATTTCTCCCCTTTTTCAGGGGCGTAACACCCGCAAGGTCCCCCTGCTCAAGAAAGCACATATACAGGCCCATCTGAAGTTTGCCAATGAACATCTGAATGATTCAGAGGAGAACTGGGTGAAATTGTTGTGGTCAGATGAGACCAAAACGGAGCTCTTTGTCATCAACTCAACTCGCCGTGTTTGGAGGAGGAGGAATGCTGCCTATGACCCCAAGAACACCATCCCCACTGTCAAACATGGAGGTGGAAACATTATGCTTTGGGGGTGTTTTTCTGCTAAGGGGACAGGACAACTTCACTGCATCAAAGGGACGATGGACGGGGCCATGTACCGTCAAATCTTGGGTGAGAACCTCCTTCCCTCAGCCAGGGCATTGAAAATGGGTAGTGGATGGGTATTCCAGCATGACAATGACCCAAAACACACGGCCAAGGCAACAAAGGAGTGGCTCAAGAAGAAGCATATTAAGGTCCTGGAGTGGCCAAGCCAGTCTCCAGACCTTAATCCCATAGAAAATCTGTGGAGGGAGCTGAAGGTTCGAGTTGCCAAATGTCAGCCTCGAAACCTTAATGACTTGGAGAAGATCTGCAAAGAGGAGTGGGACAAAATCCCTCCTGAGATGTGTGAAAACCTGGTGGCCAACTACAAGAAACGTCTGACCTCTGTGATTGCCAACAAGGGTTTTGCCACCAAGTACTAAGTCATGTTTTGCAGAGGGGTCAAATACTTATTTCCCTCATTAAAATGCTAATCAATTTATAACATTTTTGACATGCATTTTTCTGGATTTTGTTGTTGTTATTCTGTCTCTCACTGTTCAAATAAATATCATTAAAATTATAGACTGATCATGTCTTTGTCAGTGGGCAAATGTACAAAATCAGCAGGGGATCAAGGTCCCACAGTTGGCAGTGCATGTCAGAGCAAAAACCAAGCCATGAGGTCGAAGAAATTGTCCATAGAACTCCGAGACAGGATTGTATCGAGGCACAGATCTGGGGAATGGTACCAAGAACACAATGGCCTCCATCATTCTTGAATGGAAGAAGTTTGGAACCACCAAGACTCTTCCTAGAGCTGGCCACCCGGCCAAACTGAGCAATTGGGGGAGAAGGGCCTTGGTCAGGGAGGTGACCAAGAACCCGATGGTCAATGACAGAGCTCCAGAGTTCCTCTGTGGAGATGGGAGAACCTTCCAGAAGGACAACCATCTCTGCAGCACTCCACCAACCAAGCCTTTATGGTAGAGTGGCCAGATGGAAGCTACTCCTCAGTAAAAGGCACATGACAGCCCGCTTGGAGTTTGCCAAAAGGCACCGAATGGACTCTCAGACCATGAGAAACAAGATTCTCTGGTCTGATGAAACCAAGATTGAACTCTTTGGCCTGAATGCCAAGCGTCACGTCTGGAGGAAACCTGGCACCATCCCTACGGTGAAGCATGGTGGTGGCAGCATCATGCTGTTGGGATGTTTTTCAGTGGCAGGGACTGGGAGACCAGTCAGGTTTGAGGAAAAGATGAACGGAGCGATCCTTGACGAAAGCCTGCTCAGGACCTCAGACTGGGGTGATGGTTCACCTTCCAACAGGACAACGACCCTAAGCACACATCCAAGACAACGCAGGAGTGGCTTCGGGACAAATCTCTGAATGTCCTTGAGTGGCCCAGCCAGAGCCCGGACTTGAACCCGATCGAACATCTCTGGAGAGACCTGAAATAGCTGAGCAGCGACGCTCCCCATCCAACCTGACAGAACTTGAGATGATCTGCAGAGAAGAATGGGAGAAACTCCCCAAATACAGGTGTGCCAAGCTTGTAGCGTCATAACCAAGAAGACTTGAGGCTGTAATCACTGCCAAAGGAGCTTCAACAAAGTACTGAGTAAAGGGTCTGAATACTTATGTAAATGTTTTCAGTGTTTAATTTTTTATTATGTGGAAAAAGTCAAAGGGTCAGAATACTTTCCAAATGCACTGTATTTATGTCAAACTAACAGGGAATACTGGGGGGGGGTTCTTTTGATTGTAATTGTTATGTATGAAACGTACTCCCCTTGTTAAATAAATTGATATAATTGTACTTCTATTTCCAGAACTGATACTGCCAACAAAAACATGAATATAAAAAACTGTCAATGGACACTTTCAATAAAATGTCTGCTGTTCTAAAAGGGTGTGTCTTTGTATAAATAATTTTTACATGTGGGTATCGTTATGGGCCTCCCAAAAGCATCTTAAGATCATTGTTAAAACCTACCATCATTGCAAATTGCGTGCGTGTACTGAAACAGAGTGATGCAATTTATTAGCAAGTCTGCAGCATGCCTGTGTAGAGAGGGAGGGTCTAGAATGCACACTGTAAGAACGAGGAAAAACTGTGAAATGACAACGGGATGACGTCCACCTAAACTAATTGAAGGAATTAGAGGGAGATGTATTTCATTTGGAAGGAGTCAAGGTAAGGACAGTGGTGAGACGTACAGTGGGGAAAACAAGTATTTAGTCAGCCACCAATTGTGCAAGATCTCCCACTTAAAAAGATGAGAGAGGCCTGTAATTTTCATCATAGGTACACGTCAACTATGACAGACAAAATGAGATTTTTTTTCTCCAGAAAATCACATTGTAGGATTTTTAATGAATTTATTTGCAAATTATGGTGGAAAATAAGTATTTGGTCAATAACAAAAGTTTCTCAATACTTTGTTATATACCCTTTGTTGGCAGTGACACAGGTCAAACGTTTTCTGTAAGTCTTCACAAGGTTTTCACACACTGTTGCTGGTATTTTGGCCCATTCCTCCATGCAGATCTCCTCTAGAGCAGTGATGTTTTGGGGCTGTCGCTGGGCAACACAGACTTTCAACTCCCCTCCAAAGATTTTCTATGGGGTTGAGATCTAGAGACTGGCTAGGCCACTCCAGGACCTTGAAATGCTTCTTACGAAGCCACTCCTTCGTTGCCCGGGCGGTGTGTTTGGGATCATTGTCATGGTGAAAGACCCAGCCACGTTTAATCTTCAATGCCCTTGCTGATGGAAGGAGGTTTTCACTCAAAATCTCACGATACATGGCCCCATTCATTCTTTCCTTTACACGGATCAGTCGTCCTGGTCCCTTTGCAGAAAAACAGCCCCAAAGCATGATGTTTCCACCCCCATGCTTCACAGTAGGTATGGTGTTCTTTGGATGCAACTTAGCATTCTTTGTCCTCCAAACACGACGAGTTGAGTTTTTACCAAAAAGTTCTATTTTGGTTTCATCTGACCATATGACATTCTCCCAATCCTCTTCTGGATCATCCAAATGCACTCTAGCAAACTTCAGACGGGCCTGGACATGTACTGGCTTAAGCAGGGGGACACGTCTTGCACTGCAGGATTTGAGTCCCTGGCGGCGTAGTGTGTTACTGATGGTAGGCTTTGTTACTTTGGTCCCAGCTCTCTGCAGGTCATTCACTAGGTCCCCCCGTGTGGTTCTTGTGATCATTTTGACCCCACGGGGTGAGATCTTGCGTGGAGCCCCAGATCGAGGGAGATTATCAGTGGTCTTGTATGTCTTCCATTTCCTAATAATTGCTCCCACAGTTGATTTCTTCAAACCAAGCTGCTTACCTATTGCAGATTCAGTCTTCCCAGCCTGGTGCAGGTCTACAATTTTGTTTCTGGTGTCCTTTGACAGCTCTTTGGTCTTGGCCATAGTGGAGTTTGGAGTGTGACTGTTTGAGGTTGTGGACAGGTGTCTTTTATACTGATAACAAGTTCAAACAGGTGCCATTAATACAGGTAACGAGTGGAGGACAGAGGAGCCTCTTAAAGAAGTTACAGGTCTGTGAGAGCCAGAAATCTTGCTTGTTTGTAGGTGACCAAATACTTATTTTTCACCATAATTTGCAAATAAATTCATTAAAAATCCTACAATGTGATTTTCTGGAAATTTTTTCTCTCAATTTGTCTGTCATAGTTGACGTGTACCTATGATGAAAATTACAGGCCTCTCTCATCTTTTTAAGTGGGGGAACTTGCACAATTGGTGGCTGACTAAATACTTTTTTTCCCCACTGTATATAGAACACTACTTCTGGCCCGGGCCTAACGAGAATAGGGTGCTATTTGGGACGCACACCATCAGACCAGACTGATTTAGGAGCCTCCCACCCCACACCTGTTCCTCCTCTCTACCCTGAACCCATGATTACATTTCTAATGAACCCTGCTATTTTAGGCTAGAATGGGTAGGTAACAACACATCTGCCACGCTGATCCTCAACACGGGGGGCCCCTCAGGGGTGCGTGCTCAGTCCCCTCCTGTACTCCCTGTTCACCCATGACTGCATGGCCAGGCACGACTCCAACACCATCATTAAGTTTGCAGACGACACAACAGTGGTAGGCCTGATCACCGACAACGATGAGACAGCCTATAGGGAGGAGGTCAGAGACCTGGCCGTGTGGTGCCAGGATAACAACCTCTCCCTCAACGTGATCAAGACAAAGAAGATGATTGTAGACTACAGGAAAAAGAAGAGGACCGAGCACACCCCCATTCTCATAGACGGGGCTGTAGTGGACCAGGTTGAGAGCTTCAAGTTCCTTGGTGTCCACATCACCAACAAACTATCATGGTCCAAACACACCAAGACTTATCAATTTTTTACTTAACTTTTTTTAAACTGCATTGTTGGTTAAGGGCTTGTAAGTAAGCATTTCACTGTAATGTCTACACATTTATGTCATTTAGCAGACGCTCTTATCCAAAGCGACTTACAAATTGGTGCATTCACCTTATGATAGCCAGTGGGACAGCCACTTTACAATTATTTAAAAATATATATATTTTACAAATTTGTTAATTCTTAATTTTTATAGTATATTTATAATTTACACCTGTTGTATTCGCCGCATGTGGCAAATACAATTATTTTATTTGAACTCGTGGTATTTTTTTCAAGGATAATGTCGCACTCCAGTGGCTATATCCAGTACCACAGATATTGTACCAAGTTAGATTCAGATGGTGTTTAATAGTTACATGTACAGGGTTGTATGTGTGATTGCAGGGTACAGTGGAAATCTTAGGCTTCAAGCTCCAACAAGCAGGACTAAGTGAAATAAAAGAATGAAAATGGTAAATTTTTTAAAATAGAAATAGTGCTATAAACATAACTGTGGCAGTGATGAATAAATGTCCATTGGGGTGGAGGCAGAGTAAAGACTGTTGAGGGGGTGGGGCCCATACGGGGAGCAGCATGACCATTGAAGGGGTGAGGGGACCAAGTGAAACAAAAAATAATATACATATTAACTGCAACAGTGATGAATGTCATTGGGGTGGGGGCAGAGAAAGTCTGTGGTGGGGGCTAGCTGACTAGTGGTGGCTATTCAGCAGCCTGATGGTCTGAGGGTGGAAACTATTGGCCAGTCTTTCAGTTTTTGCCATGATGCTCCTGTACTGCCCATGTCTGAGTGATTGAAGCAGGGAGAACAGGGCATGGCTTGAGAGGCTGGGATCCCTGATGATCTTCTTAGCCTTCCTGCAACACCTGGAGTTGTAGGTGTCCAGTTGGGCAGGCAGTGTGTACCCAATGGTGCGTTTGGCTGCACGTAACACCCTCTGAAGAGTTATACATTGTTTTCAAGCACAGCTCCCTTGAAAAAGAGGCCTTTGTCTCAATGGGACTCCCTGCTAAAATAACACTAAATTACAGTCACCAAATAATTTACAATGTAAAAGGTTTACAAAAATAAAACAAAGACGCATTCAAGTTTATTGCATTTTTATTTTTATATATTTTTTTCATATAAAATGACAAGGTCCAAGTTGTTTGGAAGCTGAGACCCCTTTACTCCCTACCTGCTATTCTAAGCAACTGGGAAGAAAAATATGGATAATCGATAATATACACCCCATATAGAGAAATGCATAGTGGTCTAGCAAACACCTCCAGTAACTGCCTCCTCCAATGAGGTTAATTTCATCAATAGAGGTCTGTTCAGTTCAATTCAACGTTTGCTCCGTTGCGTGACGGTTTGTCCTGAATGACACGTGTGTACCGTTCTTCAACAGCCTTTGACTTCTGTTTGCTCTCGTTTGGTGGGTGACCATTTCAAATCGTAAAACATGTGTAGCACACACCATATACAATCTCCCTCTGGGCCACCATAATCACACCGTTCTTCAACTGGCCGTTCAGTACAGTTTCCATTGAGATAAATGATTTGAAGGAGAAAACCTAACATCATTATTTCGTACTGAACGCACCCCTGGTTTGCACCAATGAGATTTGTTCATTACAGCTTTTCATCAATCAACAGTCTCAGCATAAGTGCAAAGTCAGAGGCACCACTGACACATTGGGGCTGCCTTTCACGTGTTACCCTTTGTCACCAGAAGGGTGTGTCAGAGCGTGACCAAACTCCAGAGTATTCCCTTTCACACACTGCCTCTGATCTAAAGTCAGTTTTGCTCTCTAGCCTGTCCAAACATGATGAGAGGGCAGAGTGAACGCAGGACAGCGCTCCCCGTCTCAGTGAACCTTCAGAGTGGTGGACCTGCTTAGCGAGTAAGACAGAGAGAGCCTGTACACAGTATGCGTGAGCCTTTAGCACTCACTCCATAGGACCGTAGGAGCTACAAACAAGAGTCCCAGTGCAGCGTGAGGTCCGAGCTGTCCAGAAAGTCTGCTGAGAACACACTGGGAGGCGTGTGGGGGCCCAGAGGGGCGAGACTCGTCCCCCCTCCTCCACCACCCATAGAGATGTCCAGCCAGTCCATGCTGTCCAGGGCTGGGTCCCCGAAGTCAAGCCCTGCCGGGTGGGGGGAGAAGCCCAGGTCGCTGGTGTCCATGTCCACCGGGGAGGGGGGATGGTCCAGGATGCTGGAGGTGCTCAACATTTGGCTGTGGAGGTCGTCAATCAAAGTTAGGCCGCCATCAGTGCCCGTGGTGCTCTCCAGGAAGTCCTCCAGACGATCACTTCCTGTGCAGGGCGATGGCGAGGGCTGCTCGGAAGGCAAGGCGGGCAGGGAGGGCTCCGGAGGGGGGGTGGGGGGCGAGATGTGGAGAGGGGACGAGGGAGGGGGGGGGGGGTTGGAGTGGATTTGGGCCAGGGAAGGGTCTGGGTTGGCTCGGAATCCAGAGATTTCTGGTTGGGGAAGAGAAAGAAAAAGCATAAATATTAACAACGATTAAAAAAATGGGTTTGCTCATGTATTGGCAATGAGACATGAAGATATATATGTGAGTGTTACGTTTTGTGTACTGCTCTGTTCTCTTACCTCCACTCTTCAAGAGGATGTCAAACAGATCGTCCATCTGTTGACTGCTCAGCCCGTTCTCCTGGGAGAAGAGGACTTATATTTAGTACAGTTTACAGTACTCATGGCTGTTTAACAAAATCGGCAAACATGTACAGTACTATAGATACTTTGAGCAAATTTGAGATGAGACCGACGCTAACAGAGGGACTGAGACCGACGCTAACAGAGGGACTGAGACCGACGCCAACAGGCGGACTGAGACCGACGCCAACAGGCGGACTGAGACCGACGCCAACAGGCGGACTGAGACCGACGCCAACAGGCGGACTGAGACCGACGCCAACAGGCGGACTGAGACCGACGCCAACAGGCGGACTGAGACCGACGCCAACAGGCGGACTGAGACCGACGCCAACAGATGGACTGAGACCGACGCCAACAGGCGGACTGAGACCGACGCCAACAGGCGGACTGAGAACGACGCTAACACGCGGACTGAGACCGACGCTAACAGATGGACTGAGACCGACGCTAACAGATGGACTGAGACCGACGCTAACAGATGGACTGAGACCGACGCTAACAGATGGACTGAGACCGACGCTAACAGATGGACTGAGACCGACGCTAACAGGCGGACTGAGACCGACGCCAACAGGCGGACTGAGACCGACGCTAACAGGCGGACTGAGACCGACGCTAACAGATGGACTGAGACCGACGCTAACAGGCGGACTGAGAAAACGAGAGAAGATAAAAAATAATGGACAGAAGAGAGAAGAATAGACAGGGATAGACAGGGATAGACAGGGATAGACAGAGATAGACAGGGATAGACAGGGATAGACAGGGATAGACAGGGATAGACAGGGATAGACAGGGATAGACAGGGATAGACAGGGATAGACAGGGATAGACAGAGATAGACAGGGATAGACAGGGATAGACAGGGATAGACAGGGATAGACAGGGATAGACAGGGATAGACAGGGATAGACAGGGATAGACAGGGATAGACAGGGATAGACGGAGATGGCAGGAGTGAAGGACATACTTTGGGGAGTTGAGTGGAGGAGAAAGAGGTCTGTTTTGGAGAGGGAGGGGTGAACAAAGTGTGCCGGTCAAAAGTCGGACACACTTCTCTCTGAAAGGGTGGAAGGAGAGAATAAAGAAGGATGAGGGAAGGGTGAAGGAAATAGGCTACAGAGAAATAATAAATTAATGAAAAGTCAAATACGAGATGTTGACATGCCATGAATGATCATTGCAGAATGTGTCTTACCTTGAGGGAGGGGGGAGGGGTGCTTTGGCTTTCAGACAAGTTGGACACCTCGTCAAAGAAAGGATGGAGATTGGGCGGGGCGGAGACAGACTGACTTGTCTCTGGCACCCCAATGGTCATGCCATTGGTCTCTAGATGTAGACCCACCTTCTGTTCCAGAACGAGAGGGGGAAGCGGAAATTAAATAAGGACAGTCATGATTTTTGTTATCATTTTAAGACGGTGTTAACACGGCCACGCATTCAGATTTAGTCATTCCCTACGCACCCCTAGTCCCTTTAGTTAGAATGCCCAACATCTCATCAGTCAATCACCCCTAACTTTCTATCCAATCAGAGACATTCTCTTTAGCCTGCTAATTGTAAATCTACATAGGCGTACAGAGGCCCATTATCAGCAATAATAAGTGAAAAGTTAGAGGCACCACTGACACATTGGGGCTGCCTTTCACATGTGTTACCCTTTGTCACCAGAAGGGTGTGTCAGAGCGTGACCAAACTCCAGAGTATTCCCTTTCTCACACTGCCTCTGATCTAAAGTCAGTTCTGCTCTCTAGCTCTCAATGTCTACACTGTATTTCTGATCAATTTGATGTTATTTCGAAAACAAGGACATTTCTAAGTGACCCCAAACCTGTTATTATTGCATTTACTTTATGCAGTTTGTTACATTGTACAGCCTACTTGTAACTGTGGCATCTTATTAGAGTTATATTATGGTAGCAGTGTATAGACTGCAGCTATTTATGCTATTCTGGAATATTTATCATTCAGTTAATTTAGTCATCTTAGTATTGTATACTGTATAGTAATATATATCTTAGTTAGATTATATTGTATGCATATTTCAGGTCTATCTGTGTATAGACAATACATACCCCTTTTACATATTATTGTGTACTTATAATAGGTTATCTTTTCTACCTTGTAGAATCATTACCTACAGTTACCCATTAAAGAACCCTAAAGATCTCCAGTGTGTTGGTTGATGGTGATGTGTGTGACAAGTCAGTCAAGACAGCATCAATACTGCTCTAGCCGGCAGCCTTGTGGCGATTCAGCATCCAACCCAGCAAACTACTTTAGTCCTCAGAGGGACAGGTTTACACCCTATCCTTGTTTTACAGACAGTATTGGTAGACAGTGACCGCTAATATTGTGTGTGTGTAAGAGAGAGAAAATCTTGTTTCTGTCACGATTTTTTGTAATTTTAATACCTTTTTGATAGGCTGGTTGACGGGGCCTGGTTGTAACTGTTGTTTTGATTGGGTATCAGGGCTGAGTATCTCAGCTGGCAATTGACTGGGGAGCTTGCTTGGAGTTGACTGCAATCGCTAGAGTAAAAAGGGCAGATTTTATTTACCATTGAGTTAACAGGACAAATCAGCTCCGAGCTATTTTACTGCACTGTCCTACCATCTTACACAATCATTTCACCTCCAACATAGAGACCTGTAACACTTATTAGCAGATTTTCAGTGTAACTGTACTGTACCTGCAGTGTGATGCGTTGTGATCCACTGGTTTTGCCCAATGAGGTCACGCCGTGTTGGCCCTCTGCACTGTTATTGGTCAGTGCTATCAGGTAGTGGTTGCCATTGCCGTCGGTGACCAGGGTGGGCGTGGCGCCCGACTTGAGGAGGTCCAATGAGAAGGTCTGGGCGGGGACCTGGGTGCCATTCTGTTGGCTGATGAAGACTGGAGTGACCTGAAGAGAAAGGAGTAGGGCAGAAGCATATTCAAACACAGGGCCCAGACATGAGCCAATGATAATGACCCAACAGAGAAGGGGAAGAGGTTAGAAACCCATGTCTCCCACGTGCCAGACTGTTAGCCTGTTGAGCTAAAGTCTTCAGGTTTCAGACAAGTTTATTCCGTTAAATATGAAATATGGACCTGATGTGTGGCGACTGTCAGCGGTGTGTATACCTATACTGAAGATCTACAGACTGTACGATAGAGAGCTGTAATGACTGAATGTACCTGTTGTGGGGTGACTGTCTGCCTCGGTTGTTTGTCCTGCAGCTGTCTCTGGGCATGTCTCTGCTGCCTCCTCTGCTGGGCCTGCAGCTGTTTGTCCTGCAGCTGTTTGTCCTGCAGCTGTTTGTCCTGCAGCTGTTTGTCCTGCACCTGTTTGTCCTGCACCTGTTTGTCCTGCACCTGTTTGTCCTGCAGCTGTTTGTCCTGCAGCTGTTTGTCCTGCAGCTGTTTGTCCTGCAGCTGTTTGTCCTGCAGCTGTTTGTCCTGCAGCTGTTTGTCCTGCACCTGTTTGTCCTGCACCTGTTTGTCCTGCAGCTGTTTGTCCTGCAGCTGGAGCTGTTTCTGCTGGGTCTGCTGGATGATCAGCTGCTGCTGGAGTAACAACTGGGCCGAAGTCTTCTGCTGCTGCATCTGCTGTGTCTGATGTTGCTGGAGCTGTTTGGACTGCTGTTGTTGTGTCTGTGGATGTTGTTGTTGTGTCTGTAGAAGTTGTTGTTGTTGTGTCTGTAGAAGTTGTTGTTGTTGTTGTGTCTGTGGCAGTTGTGTCTGTTGTTGTGTATGTAGTAGTTGTTGTTGTTGTGTCTGTAGCAGTTGTGTCTGTTGTTGTTGTTGTTGTTGTGTCTGTAGTAGTTGTGTATGTGGTTGTTGTTGTGTCTGTGGTTGTGTCTGTGGTTGTGTCTGTTGTTCAACCTGTATCCGGTGGATCTGCTGCAGTTTGAGCAGGCTCTGCTGAGAGCACTGTGTCGGCTGAGCCTTGCCCACTCCCTCCAGCCCTTCTTCTGTCTCTACCTCCTCCTTAACCCTGGTGACAGAGGGATGGAGGATGGTAGAGGTTTGGGCCTCCTGGGCATAACCGTTCACCACCAAGCCCTGTACTCCCTCCATCTCTCTCACTGCTCCAGTATGTTTCCCCTGCTCCAGTTGGGAGCGCAGGGTCTCCACCAGCCTCTGTTTCTGCCTCAGCATGCGTGTCAGCTCCTCAATCTGCTTGTCCTTCTCCTGAAGCATCTGGTCCTTGTCCAAGGGGGAGGCCTCCATGGTTGCCCCAGCCAGGGGCTCCTGAGGTGGGGCGGCAGGCTGATGCGCGGTGGGAGAAGGCCGGGACTGGGAGAGGCTGCAGGTGGATAAGTGACCCTGGTTCTCCTCTTTGATGGAGGCTGGGGAGGGGTGCAGGCTGAGCTGGGTCAGGGGAGAGCTCACCATCTCGCCAAACACGTCTCCATTACAGCTGGTCTCGTCGGGGCTCATCACCACCAGCGACCATTCTGACGGGGTGGGGGAGACTGGAGGGGAGGAGCTTGTACTGCCAAACCTCATAATACAGGCCGGAGTGGCACTCTGAGCCAATGAGAAAGCAGGTATCTTCCCTGCTGCCTCTTCTGATTGGTGGGTGTGGGGATTGGTCCCGGCCTGGGGGGGGGCAGGACTGGTGGAGCCAGCAGGTTGGGTTGAGGCGTGCGATGGGGTTGGTAGGCTGGGTTTAGGGGATACAGTAGCAGTAACACCAGTTCGACCTCCACTGTTCTGCTCCTGGTAGTTCCTCAGCCTCTCGATCAGGTCCATCTTGGTGCCAGACACGGTCAGACACCGCAGTTTCAGCTCCTGTTTCAGCTCAGCAACCTGGAGGGAAGAAGAAGACGTAAAAGCACAGTTATGATTCTGATCCGTTCTGTCTGTCTGTCTGTCTCTCTATCTGTCTCTCTCCTTCTCTGTCTGTCCCTCTCTGTCTCTCCCTCTCTGTCTGTCCGTCTGTCTCTCCCGCTGTCTGTCTGTCCGTCCCTCTGTCTGTCTATCCTTCCGTCTCTCCCTCTCTCCCTCTGTCCGTCTCTCCATCTCTCCCTCTCTGTGTCTGTCTCTCTGTCTGTCTGTCTGTCTATCTATAGGTGCATATCAATAGTCTAAAGTTGTTCTCTTCTAATGTCCCTTTCTTTATCTGCACTGATATGAAATAAATGGACAGGTGAAAAATAAATTCCCAGTAATTATTGTGTCTACACACAGAAGTAGAATTCTATTATAAATTCCCAGTAGGTAGTGTCTACACACAGAAGTAGAATTCTATTTCTATGTATTCACCTTGTTGATTTAATCTATGGTGTGTTTCAGATCAATACCGATAGAAAATATTAGTGTATTTCTATAAACATCTACTCACTTTGAAGTCATCCAGGTTGGCTGGTAGCGTCAACGGTTTGGCCCCTCCCACAGGGGTTTGGCTCTGACGACTTGACCCATTCTGATTGGAAGGGGCAGGGGTCGTCGGGGGAACACTGCGCAAAAGGGAGGGGCCGGGGTTGGTTGAAGGTGGCTGCTCTGCAGGTGGTCTGAGGAGAGAAACAACAGAGATGAGTCAGTCCACACACAGGTTGGTGCTGTCACCCTTACTACCACACAAACCATTAGACAGCAGAGAGTGAATGATGTGATGCCTGTTTTCAAAATGCACACATTTACATTTACATTTACGTCATTTAGCAGACGCTCTTATCCAGAGCGACTTACAAATAGGTGCATTGACCTTATAGCCAGTGGGATCACCACTTTACATTATTATTATTATGATTATTATGATTTTTTTTTGGGGGGGTAGAAGGATTACTTTATCCTATCCCAGGTATTCCTTAAAGAGGTGGGGTTTCAAATGTCTCCGGAAGGTGGTGAGTGACTCCGCTGTCCTGGCGTCGTGAGGGAGCTTGTTCCACCATTGGGGTGCCAGGGCAGCGAACAGTTTTGACTGGGCTGAGCGGGAACTATGCTTCCGCAGAGGTAGGGGAGCCAGCAGGCCAGAGGTGGATGAACGCAGTGCCCTCGTTTGGGTGTAGGGACTGATCAGAGCCTGAAGGTACGGAGGTGCCGTTCCCCTCACAGCTCCGTAGGCAAGCACCATGGTCTTGTAGCAGATGCGAGCTTCAACTGGAAGCCAGTGGAGTGTGCGGAGGAGCGGGGTGACGTGAGAGAACTTGGGAAGGTTGAACACCAGACGGGCTGCGGCATTCTGGATGAGTTGTAGGGGTTTAATGGCACAGGCAGGGAGCCCAGCCAACAGCGAGTTCCAGTAATCCAGACGGGAGATGACAAGTGCCTGGATTAGGACCTGTGCCGCTTCCTGTGTAAGGCAGGGTCCTACTCTCCGAATGTTGTAGAGCATGAACCTACAGGATCGGGTCACCGCCTTGATGTTAGCGGAGAACGACAGGGTGTTGTCCAGGGTCACGCCAAGGCTCTTCGCACTCTGGGAGGAGGACACAACGGAGTTGTCAACCGTGATGGCGAGATCATGGAACAGGCAGTCCTTCCCCGGGAGGAAGAGCAGCTCCGTCTTGCCAAGGTTCAGCTTGAGGTGGTGATCCGTCATCCACACCGCCAATCCCACAACACACACCCACGCCCACAAATACTCTCTCTCCCCCCCCACACACACCTCTTTACCCCACCTCTCCCCCCCACACACACCTCTTTACCCCACCTCTCCCCCCACACACACCTCTTTACCCCCACCTCCCCCCCCACACACACCTCTTTACCCCACCTCTCCCCCCCACACACACCTCTACCCCACCCCCCCCCCACACACACCTCTTTACCCCCCCCACACACACCTCTTTACCCCCCCCACACACACACACCTCTTCCCCCCCCCCACCCCCACACCCCCACCCCCACACACACACACCTCTTTCCCCCCACACACACACACACCTCTTCCCCCCACACACACACACACCTCTTTCCCCCCACACACACACACACCTCTTTCCCCCCCACACACACACACCTCTTTCCCCCCCACACACACACACCTCTTTCCCCCACACACACACACCTCTTTCCCCCCACACACACACACCTCTTTCCCCCCACACACACACCTCATCCCCCCCACACGCACACACACACAAACACACCTCTTCTCCCCACACACACACACCTCTCTCCCCCCACACACACACACCTCTTTCCCCCCACACACACACACCTCTTCTCCCCACACACACATACCTCTTTCCCCCCCCCCACCCTCCCCCCACACACACACCTCTCTCCCCCACACACACACACACCTCTCTCCCCCCACACACACCTCTCCCCCCTCCCCCCACACACACCTCTCTCCCCCCACACACACCTCTCTCCCCCACACACACACCTCTCTCCCCCCCACACACACCTCTTCCCCCCACACACCTCTCTCCCCCCCCCCACACACCTCTTCCCCCCACACCTCTTCCCCCCCCCCACACACACACCTCTCCCCCCCCCCACACACACCTCATTCCCCACACACACACACACACACAAACTCTCCCCCCCCCCCACCCCCCCACACTCACTTGGGTGGTGCAGGAAGAATGGTGTGGTAGTTGTAGTGCTGCTGCTGCTGGTGGAGGATCTGCAGCTGGAGGAAAAGCTGCTGCTGGTGGAGGATCTTGGCGTAGGTGGAGTCCAGCTGAGGGGGAGGCTCCCGGTCAGCCTTCTGGTCCGGAGGGATGTACTGGTGGTACTTGAGCTTCTTCACCTTGGGCTTGTTGTCTTTGGCCTTCTTAGGCCTCAGGAGGGGCCGCTCCGAGCTGGGCTTCGACTGGGAGTGGTGGAAGACAGGCAGATTGGGAGAGGGAGTGAGAAACAGTAAGTAAGATATGATTGCTTGTATACAGAAAGTATTACATTCCATGATACTCTGATAGACAAACGACAGGGGATGTCTTTCACCTTGGTCTGACCAGTAGCAGGGCGGGAAGCTACCGACATCGCTGTCCCATTGGTCAGCCTCTGTGGTGGCAATGAGTCTTGGCCATTCACCAACAGTGGAGGAGGAGGAGGAGGGTGGGACCTGGGTAAGGAACTGAGAAAACATCTGATTGGTCAGTTTAAGCGTCAATAATGGGACAACTCCTGTGATTACTTGTCTATGTAAGCATGCAGGAATACCAGTGGCTACATGTCTGTCTCCATTCTGTGGCTATACGTACTGTACAAAAAAGACTTCAACCAACTACCTGTGAGGGGGACATGTCTCTGTTCTGAGTGAGCATGTCAGAGGGGGACAGCTGGGAGAGAGGACCCAGTGGAGAGTCGTGATTGGCTAGCGTATCCGGAGAAAATGCATCACTGCTGTCCTCATCCAATGAGGATTCTCCTGCAGCCTTTGGAGAATCTGAGAGAGACATTTATTAAACCTCTATTTCACCGTTCTTCTCGCCAAACAAATGATTGTCTACAATAACAAGTTGATTTGTTGTGAGGTTGAGTAGCACTACAACAAATATCTGTATTTCAAACAGAGGGAATAGTAATTGCCAATACAAAAAGAGGCGATTTCCAAACAAGAATGACTAATGATGGAAGTGGTCACAGTCTCTCCAGCACAAGGATTTAGCAATAACAATGTCCTCACACCAGTCCAGAATTGTGAAATTGATGTATTGCAATGATAACATTTGAGGAACATTTGAACGTGAACCATGAACAGTTATTAATTGAAGATAAAGAGGCCAAGAATTGAAAAAACACTGTAGGGAGTTTGGGAATGGTTGGGTACATTTGTCTGAGTGAGGGACTAATTCTCCTGGCCAGTAAACGTATTGCAGTGGACTGTGCTCAGGAAGGACGCTCCTACCCAGTTGACTAATGTGTTGTTGTGCACATACGCAATAGAAGTTCCACTATATACCCAGTAAAGTGTTGCAATGAGTAGTAGTGTTGTATACTTGATCTGTAATGTATGTTACACTGGACAATAAAAATGGGTACATACCTAGAACAGAAGTGAGTGTTTCAGTGGACATTCTGTGTGTGTGTGTTTGTGTGTACGTACCCAGTAGTGAGTGTGGCAGGGGCCGATGTGTGTGTGTGTTGCAGTGGACAGTGTGTGTGTGTGTGTGTGTGTGTGTGTGCGCGTGTATGTATTGCAGTGGACAGTGTGTGTGTGTGTTGCAGTGGAGAGTGTGTGTGTGTGTTGCAGTGGAGAGTGTGTGTGTGTGTTGCAGTGGACAGTGTGTGTGTGTGTTGCAGTGGACAGTGTGTGTGTGTGTTGCAGTGGACAGTGTGTGTGTGTTGCAGTGGAGAGTGTGTGTGTGTGTTGCAGTGGACAGTGTGTGTGTGTGTTGCAGTGGACAGTGTGTGTGTGTGTTGCAGTGGAGAGTGTGTGTGTGTGTTGCAGTGGACAGTGTGTGTGTGTGTTGCAGTGGAGAGTGTGTGTGTGTGTGTTGCAGTGGAGAGTGTGTGTGTGTGTTGCAGTGGACAGTGTGTGTGTGTGTTGCAGTGGACAGTGTGTGTGTGTGTTGCAGTGGAGAGTGTGTGTGTGTTGCAGTGGACAGTGTGTGTGTGTGTTGCAGTGGACAGTGTGTGTGTGTGTTGCAGTGGAGAGTGTGTGTGTGTGTTGCAGTGGACAGTGTGTGTGTGTGTGTTGCAGTGGATAGTGTGTGTGTGTGTGTGTTGCAGTGGAGAGTGTGTGTGTGTGTTGCAGTGGACAGTGTGTGTGTGTGTGTGTTGCAGTGGACAGTGTGTGTGTGTGTTGCAGTGGATAGTGTGTGTGCATACCCAGTAGTGAGTGCTGCAGAGGACAGTCCAGGTCTACAGGCAGGATGTTCTTGTGGATGAGCTCTATAGGACCAGGTCTGTGGGAGATCTTATCATTAAGGTCATCAGCCAGCCTGGCCCTCTTCAGCTGCAGCTGCTTGGCCTGCAGAGACGGCTCCGCTGATGTCTCTGTGTTAAGAGAGAAGAGAAAAAAAAAAACACTGTATTTGGCCGGTTAGACGTAATGCTAAATTCTCTAAAACGACGTTGAGGCGGCTTATGGTAGAGAAATTAACATTAAATTCTCTGGCAACAGCTCTGGTGGACATTCCTGCAGTCAGCACACCAATTGCATGCACCCTCAAAACTTGAGACATCTATGGCATTGTGTTGTGTGACAAAACTGCACATTTTAGAGTGGCCTTTTGTCCCCAGCACAAGGTGCACCTGTGTAATTATCATGCTGTTTAATCAACTTCTTGATATGCCACACCTGTCAGGTGGATGGATTATCTTGGGAATGGAGAAATGCTCACTAACAGGAATGTAAACAAATGTGTGCACAACATTTAAGAGAAATACGTTTTTTGTGCGTATGGAAAATTTCTGGGATCTTTTATTTCAGCTCATGAAACATGGGACCAACACTTTACATGTTGCGTTTATATTTTTGTCCAGTGGCTCACTGCCTCTAGAGAAGTAGTGTGTGTGAGGGTGTAGTTCTGTGGTGATCAGAGAGGGGGTGCTGTGACTCACCCTCCAGTATGTGCATCCTGACCAGCTCTGAGCGCTCAGGACGACTCCTGATCTTCCTCTTCAGATAGTCCTCAGTCTGGAAGGGAGGAGAGGAGAGATAGATGAGAGGAGAGAGGAGAGATACAAAGGGGAGAGGGAGAGAGGGGGAGAGGGAGAGATGGGGGAGGGGGGGAGAGGGTGAGATAGGGGAGAGGGAGAGATGGGGGAGGCAGGGAGAGGGAGAGATGGGGGAGTGAGAGGAGAGATGAAAGAGAGAAGAGTTGTAAGGGAGAGGGGAAAGGTGGAAAAGATGAACAGAGAAAGGAACAGGAGATGGAGAAAGAAGCGAGGGAGAGGTGCACTTCAACAAAGACTGCACTTGTTGAACTAAAGAGATAAAGAGAGCTGGAGAGACTACTAGACTTACCCTGGCTCTCTCCAGACTCCTCCGCTGCTCGTGGAAGGCCGCCGGACTCTTCAGTGCTGTGGTGAGAGAAAAGAATAAAGGAACGGCCGTGAACGAAAACTCCAACAAATGAGTACAGAGTACATCACCACTGGAGACTGACAGTGTGAGAGCTGATATTGAGGAACAGATGCTCAAAACAGAACTCTCTATATGAAAAGGTCACTGGAGTTCTATCCACCAAACAGTAAGAGGAGAAAATAGAACTAGTGAGTGACCTGTTTCAGCACAACAGTGAAGGAGGAACAGCCTGCTATAGCATAAGAGAAGTGTACGCATGAGAACCCATAGAACAATCAAAAAATATCTGAATTACAGTGCAGCCAGGAGCTTTGAGATGAGAGAGCAGTGATGGAACGACTTTCTGAGAGAGGGACTTTCTACATTCATCACTCTCTTCAACTGTATCGGTCTTCAGCATGCCCCTGTGGGTGTGTGTGTGTGTGTGTCACATCATTCAGAAGTTGGAAAACACAGACACATTAATAAATGTGGACACACAAACACACACACACACGCACACTGGATGGTTGAAGAGGATGTTGGAGGGACACTGGAGATCTCATCACCTTTTGCACAATGTGAGGCCTTAAATCAGCTCAACTGTCAAACAGTGACGTCTGGGCCTGCTGTGTGTGTGTGCATGTTTATTGAGGGACGCAACGCTGGCTTACGGGAAGGAGTCAAGCCGGAGGTCAGGAGGGTCGCAGACTAGCATGCCTAAATACCGGCCTGGGATTCCTGTGATGTAACCAATCACATCAAGTCAACATTTGCCTACAAATACATGCAAATGGATCATGGAGGATCCAGCCTCCTCTGTAATTCAGTCTGCTTTATAGCGCCAACTGCTCTGTGACTGTAAATCCATGGCATGAGCACATTACTGTCTACTAACTCTACAGAACCTTGACGGTAAAGCAGTTTTCTGGTATAGCTTTGGGCCATGGTCATAAGAAGTCCCTTTTAAAGGCTGGTTTGTAATGCCTCGTCCTCCACAAGACGACAACCTGATCCTCAGTAATCTGGCCTAATCTGTAATAAAGACCTGTATGTCTGAGCCAGGCCACAGTGGAGAAACATAGTTCTCCTGGCCTGTTGTTGTTGTGCAATAAGAATGGGAGCACAGGGGAGAGAGAGAGAGGTCCATCTTATGGCCAGGTTAGACACTTAAACAATAAGGCCCGAGGGGGTGTTCTATATGGCAAATATACCACAGCTAAGGGCTGTTCTTAGGCACGACGCAATGCAGCGTGCATGGATACAGCCCTTAGCTGTGGTATATTGGCAATCAGTGCCTCTCTCCTGTAAGAAGTAGCCCATGCACTTCCTCCTATCGACAGCTGAACACTGATTATCCTCAGTCTCTTCAGCTGCTGAACAGAACAGAACAGGAAGTGGACACAGAAGGGGAAGCTGGCTGGCCCACTTGATAATACCTCAGAACATAACACAACAGAAATTACAACACAACACAAATTTCAACACAATGCAAATTAAAACAACACAATGCAAATTACAACAACACAATGCAAATTAAAACAACACAATGCAAATTAAAACAACACAATGCAAAATACAACAACACAATGCAAATTAAAACAACACAATGCAAATTACAATAACACAATGCAAATTACAACAATACAATGCAAATTACAACAACCCATTGCAAATTATAACAACACAACAGGCCTGTCAGTCCAAGGGGACCAGGAACAGACACTGTGCTGGTCAAGCATGCAGAGGGTGACATTCTATTATATTTGCTGGTCTAGACTCTAGAGATAAGGATAGAGAGTTTGGGCACTACTTACGTGGCATGATCCCTTGGCTGACCAGCTCCTCCCGGGTGCGTCTCTGCTGTAGTTTGAGCTGGAGCACTGCATGACGACAGAGAGAGGTAGAGTCAGCAACTGCCAGCATGGAAACAACAACCACCTCTTCAAAACCAGAGTTTCAGGCCCAGACTGCCATCCTACACTGAACAGTCCATCCACATGGCAGAGATCCTTATCCTTGTGTCAACGAACACTGGAGTAGACAGCTAGAGCAGGACTCAATGGACAGAACCAGCTCCCGCTCGCTTTCATTCTCTTTCATTTCCTCCCTCACTCTTAAAAAAATAAATTAAAAAAAAGCTGTGGCAGAGGGCAAAGGGAGGGCAGAGTACGGTGGCATTTATTACACACTTCCTGTTTCTAAACTCAAATGGTTGTTGTGTCCGCAGTACGCTTATAAAAACACACAGAGAAGAAATAATGTATGTGTGTCTGTGAGAGAGCGAAAGAGAGAGATAGAGGGGGAGATAGAGAGAGCGAAAGAGAGAGATAGAGGGGGAGATAGAGAGAGCGAAAGAGAGAGAGAGAGCGAAAGAGAGAGATAGAGGGGGAGATAGAGAGAGCGAAAGAGAGAGATGAGGGGGTGATAGAGAGAGCGAAAGAGAGAGATAGAAAGCGAAAGAGATAGAGGGGGAGATAGAGAGAGCGAAAGAGAGAGATGAGGGGGTGATAGAGAGAGCGAAAGAGAGAGATAGAAAGCGAAAGAGAGATAGAGGGGGAGATAGAGAGAGCGAAAGAGAGAGATAGAGGGGGAGATAGAGAGAGCGAAAGAGAGAGATGAGGGGGTGATAGAGAGAGCGAAAGAGAGAGATAGAAAGCGAAAGAGATAGAGGGGGAGATAGAGAGAGCGAAAGAGAGAGATGAGGGGGTGATAGAGAGAGCGAAAGAGAGAGATAGAAAGCGAAAGAGAGATAGAGGGGGAGATAGAGAGAGCGAAAGAGAGAGATAGAGGGGGAGATAGAGAGAGCGAAAGAGAGAGATAGAGGGGTAGATAGAGAGAGCGAAAGAGAGAGATAGAGGGGTAGATAGAGAGAGCGAAAGAGAGCGATAGAGGGGTAGATAGAGAGAGCGAAAGAGAGAGATAGAGGGGTAGATAGAGAGAGCGAAAGAGAGAGATAGAGGGGTAGATAGAGAGAGCGAAAGAGAGAGATAGAGGGGTAGATAGAGAGAGCGAAAGAGAGAGATAGAGGGGTAGATAGAGAGAGCGAAAGAGAGAGATAGAGGGGTAGATAGAGAGAGCGAAAGAGAGAGATAGAGGGGTAGATAGAGAGAGCGAAAGAGAGAGATAGAGGGGGAGATAGAGAGAGCGAAAGAGAGAGATAGAGGGGGAGATAGAGAGAGACTAATTGTTGCACCTGACACATCGTCATGACAGAGCGATGCAGGCGGCAATAGTCAGCCTTGTCAGTCAGCAGACTGTTTTCTCACTGTTTTACCACTGCCATTCTTAGGTCGACCTTTTACTATGCATTCTTCACAGTAGCCTGTATTATCAAGCCGAGCTATGGTATGCAATGCATCAATGTGAAGAATGCAGAATGAATTGTTGGTACTGCAAATCTTGCAACAATTAAGGGAAGTAAGCAGGTCCTTATAAGTCTTCCAGTCAGAACAACTGACCTGACCCCCAGTGTTGTAAAGTACTTAAGTAAAAAAACATTTACTTTTACTTCACTACATTTCTAAAGAATATAATGTACTTTTTACTCCATACATTTTCCCTGACAACCAAAAGTACTCGTTACATTTTGAATGCTTAGCAGGTCAGGAAAATGGTCCAATTCACACTCATCAAGAGAACATCCCTGGTCATCCCTACTGCCTCTGATCTGGCGGACTCACTAAACACAAATTCTTCGTTTGTAAATGATGTCTGAGTGACGGAGCGTGCCCCTCACTCAAAAAATTAGTGGTTCAACAAGGGTTCTTCTAAGATCCTTAGGGTTCTTGGCACTGAAAATGGCCCCTAAAAGGTACTTCCAAGAACCCCATAGGAGGTGGGGTTCATCAAGGAACCTCCTTAGTTGGTGGGGGTTCTTGCAGAAACCTAACTGCCCGACTGAAACACTTGGATTTGAATTTGAAAGGACAGCAGGTGCAGGCACTTAACTGAAAATTCTTAAGATCTCCTCAATTTAAGGTAAGGTTCGTCCTGAACCGATCTACATTGATACTGTTTTATGATGATACCATCTTTTCATATTCGGGCAAATCTTTCTAAAACAGAAAATGGACACATTTCAATGGCTATCAATCAACAAAGGTAAGAATATGTTGGCTATGAGAATATGTTGAAGGCTAGCTGTATTGGGCACAGATGACTGAACTGCTCACTTTTGTGTCTGTCTGCAGGTATACAGACAAGGAGGCATACAAAGGCATGTCAATTGGTATTGATATGTTATTCAGATCACATGTACCATCCTCCACCCTTACCTCTTCAAAGAAAATCCCATAGGCCTCTACATTATGGACAAGGTACAAGGTATGTGTATGAAAACCATTATCAAAACAGTTTTTCCATTAACATTTACCACAAAAACCAAGGTATGAATACTGTCGTGTGCATGTTTTGTTAAAAATCTGTATAATTAAAACGTTTTGGATTCACTGACTTCACCCTCCCCTATTAATATAACAGAAAACCTGTTCGATCACCATGCACTGCAAAATCATTCTGGCTATGGATACGAAGAACATTAACATCAACATGCCAGAGGATATACCCATTGGACTTGGGGCTTTGCTGGGAGTTCACCTCATATTTAGATTTCTTTATTCTGCTTTGCCACTAAAATCATAATAAACACTGAAAACTAAAATATTGTGTTCTTGTTATGCGCATTATTATTTATAAAAATAGGGAGGGGGGGTAGTTAAAAAATTAACCCCAAAAGGTTATTCAAAAGGTTCTTTGAGGATCCATTAAAAGGGGTTCTTTCAAGAACACTTTTAAAAGGGGTTCTTCAAATAACTTATAGGGGTTCCCCAACAGTTTCAATTTGTAGAACCCCTAAAGGATACACCAGGAACTAGTGCTTGCTATCCGTAAATTAAAAAAACAAGAAAATGGTGCCATCTGGTTTGCTTAATATAGGGAATTTGAAATGATTTATACTTTTACTTTTGATACTTAAGTATATTTTAGTAATTACATTTCCTTTTGATACTTAAGTATATTTAAAACCAAATACTTTTAGACTTTTACTCAAGTAGTATTTTACTGGGTGACTTTCACTTTTACTTGAGTAATTTTCTATTAAAAAGGTATCTTTACTTTTACTCAAGTATGAGTAAGTATGGGTACTTATTCCACCACTGCTGACCCCTAACCACCTAAACTACTGTGTGTGTTTGAATCACACTAGATACACATCTCTTGAAAGGACCCAGGCTAAGTGAGTGTCCTGCTTCCCTTCAGTCCAGACCTACATCTAAATACTCTTCCACACCTCTCCTTTCCATCCATGGCGTCATTCCTTCATGACTACTGACATCTGAAAGCAAGGGACACAGTTCTAAGTTCCACCATGAAGATCCCTCTGGATCTGCTGCAGTCATGGAGGAAGTAGGACAAGGAGAGGGCTATTTATTAGAATACTGGGACAAAGCCCAACTCTGGCCCCAGGCCTCCAAAGTTAGAGAGAATGCAGAGAGAGAATGCAGAGAGAGAGAGAGAGAATGCAGAGAGAGAGAGAGAGAGAGAGAGAGAGAGAGAGAGAGAGAGAGAGAGAGAGAGGAGAGAGAGAGAGAGAGAATGCAGAGAGAGAGAGAGAATGCAGAGAGAGAGAGAATGCAGAGAGAGAGAGATAGAGAATGCAGAGAGAGAGAGAGAATGCAGAGAGAGAAAGAGAGAAAATAACAGGGAGGAGGGCCAACATGATCTAATCCCAGTGTGCTCATGTGTCATTAGGTCTAATTAAATATATGTCTGCCACCGTCCCCAAAGGGCCCAGACCTTGCACAGCATAGCCCACACCTACTGTGTGTGCATGCGCACACACACACACAAGCGGTTAAGAGCGTTGGGCCAGTAACCAAAATGTCGCTGGTTCAAATCCCCAAATCTGCCATTCTGCCCTTGAGCAAGGCAATTAACCCCCAACAACAACTGTTCCCCCGAGTGCCGATGACGTTGAATAAGGCAGCCCCCCCGCACCTCTCTAATTCAGAGGGGTTGGGTTTAATGCAGAAGACACATTTCGGTTAAATGCATTCATTTCTGCAACTGACTAGGTATCCCTTCCCCTTTCCCACACACCAACCTAGAAGTGTCCCTTGTAAACTCACATGTGCACACACTTGGCATGGCCATTAGAACAGTTCTATTTGCAAAGCGCAGTAATCATCCAATGACCTCACCATTTGGACATTAGCTTGATCATTACACACCACAACCAGGGAGTTACGGAGAAGAATATATGAGGAATGACCAAAGCGAATGCCTTTATTATGGTTCACGGCACGCATCAATAAGGAGCAAGAAGGGGTCATATGAAGCTTGACAGAAGTCTGGTCACCATACAGAACCAAACCCAAAGCTTGTGCTAGACCATAAACTTGTGAATTATAACATCTAGGGCTAGGCTACATCTAAAATGACAAACACACAAATCAGATCTCCCCTCTCCAGAGTGTCTTCTAACCCCACCCACCTTCTTTTAGTCTTCTAACCCCAGCCACCTTCTTTTAGTCTTCTAACCCCAGCCACCTTCTTTTAGTCTTATAACCCCACCCACAATATTTCAGTCTTTAACCCCACCCACCTTCTTTTAGGCTGTGATAGGTTTGTCTCTCGTAATCCATCCTCAAATTCTGCTTGTCCAACTCTTCCCCCATTAGAACAGAGTCCAAGGGGGCGGGCTCAAAGGACAGGAAGTGGTTGGTGTCCAGCATTATCATTTAGACTTTCTATTAATTATCTTTGTAAACATTTAATTTTCATACAGAGGTGTCATCGTTCAAGTCTTGAATGGACGCTGGTATAGCGGTGGACAATGATATGGAGCGAGAGGCAGACGGGTCTCTAAAAAGAGATCTCGTCTGCAATAGAGAAAATCAAGATCGTATTGGCTTTCCTCTCACTAACATCGAGGCAGGGAGAAGACGTTAGTCCAGATAAATTATGACTGTGCTTGTCAAAGATTGATTAAGAAAAAGTAGCTTGAAAATTCTATCGAAAGAGGGGATGTGATTTGATTCAAGAAAGCTTGTGTCGTCTTCTGTCTTCCGGGTCAGAAAGAACCACTATTTTCTTCTCTTTCTCTCCGTCCTTCCCTCGTTTTCTCTTGTCGTGACAGTCAGCTAGGAACGATGGAGCTGCTCTACTAAGGTGTCCAATGAGACGGTGGAAATCGACAGGGTGAAAAAGAGAAAGCACGAGGGAGGAGAGAAAAAGAGGTTAGCAGCAGAGTGGAGAGCCCAGAGAGAGAGAGAGAGAGAGAGAGAGGAGAGCCCAGAGAGAGAGAGAGAGAGAGAGAGAGAGAGAGCCCAGAGAGAGAGAGAGGAGAGCCCAGAGAGAGAGAGAGAGAGAGAGAGAGAGAGAGAGGAGAGCCCAGAGAGAGAGCGAGAGAGAGAGAGAGAGAAGCGAGAGAGAGAGAGAGAGAGAGCGAGAGAGCGAGAGAGAGAGAGAGAGAGAGAGAGAGAGAGAGAGCCCAGAGAGAGAGAGAGAGAGAGAGAGAGAGAGGAGAGCCCAGAGAGAGAGAGAGAGAAGAGCCCAGAGAGAGAGCGAGAGGAGAGCCCAGAGAGAGAGAGAGAGAGAGAGAGAGAGAGAGAGAGAGAGAGAGAGAGAGAGAGAGAGAGAGAGAGAGAGAGGAGAGCCCAGAGAGAGAGAGACCACTCTGCTTGCGGCTCCTCAGTCACGACACACACAGTTAGCGATAGAGTTCTCCTGCTCCGCTGTTACTGTTACAATCTGAGTCTCTGCCCACATACCTCCCCCCTCCCATTCCCAGCTCAACCTACAGACCCAGCCTCCCGCCAGAGAAAAGGGTTGTTGATAAACAACAAAAAACACTTAACCCCTGTTAGCGTTATTCTGATGACCTACTTGAAACATTCAGAACGCATGTTAATGGTTTTGATGAGTCATCATTCATAGTTCAAATGCAGGAGACTTTATCCAATCAGTGACGACAATAACAATGACTGAAGTACAACCAGCTTTCTATTTCTCTCAGTACTGTATGTTTTACTCTATGATGGAACATACTGATACATTGAGTATCTATGGCTATTCGTGTGATGTGCAAACTTCATGTAGTAGAACAACTGCAAAGGAATACCTCAAGCAACTCCTACATCACATGCTAGAATACAGCGACAGAGATGATCGCAGAATCTACCATTCAACCTTGCCAATTTAGGTTACAGTCAAAGCTATTGCATTTGAGGGGCCCCGTCCACGACCTGATTGAATGCAAAGCCTTTCTCTCCTGTCTGTGGCTCCTCCAGAATGCTGCGGAGGTCCCCCCCATCACCCCACCCAGCACCCCCTTGCTCTCTGTGTTTTAAATAGTAGGGACAGCTGGCCAAAAGGGGGCTATATTCAGCTCGGTTTCATCTGTCCGGGGTCTGGGTATGGTTACTTACAGATCCAAACATCGTGACTCACACACACATTGGTGTGCCCCGGCGTGAACACTCGTGCACACATACTCATTTCAACTTTCACCGCCGGTGCGTTTTTCCAGCGCGTCCCCATAGGTTCGCCGCTCGCCGACTAATTGACTCGGCTTCATTTTTAGGCTGCAAACGTGTGTGTGTAGGTAGTTGCACTGGACTTCTCATGATCCGGCCATGGTGGACAGACTGCCCGTAGAGAACAGAGCTCCACCTTGACCAAAAACAGGACCTAAGTCCACCTAGCTTTAGTGTACCACTTCTTCAACTGAGTCCCGGTCAGGAGGAAAGAGGACTGTCGGACCACTCCAGACACAGAGTAACACATTGACTGTCTTGACCATCATCGCCACTTTACTGTGATCCTCAGAGGAGAGAGGAAGGTTGATGTGTTTATGAGCGGCCCAGCCTAATGTGTGGGAGGTTACAGCAGGGCTGTTTCCCATGGCTTTATGGTACCTGGATTGGAGTGTTAGATCGTCTATCTGAGGCGTTCACAGTCACACTGTCATCAACTATCATTCAGTTCAACCAGCATTGGGGAACATCATGCGCCATGTCTATTTCTATGGCCACAAGAACTGTTCATGACACAAACTGCTCTCACCCCTCTTTTTGCAGTTTTAAAGCTTGTTTTCTTGCAATTCTATACATTTTGCCATGTCTAATGTGTATTTATTTGAGTGACTCAAACATTACAGCAAAATCTATAGGCTAAAAAACCTAGCTAAAAAAAGTTAGCGGACATTTTCTTCTTCTTTTTTCAGGAACTCAGTCCAGCTTTCAACTTACTCTTGACAGTTGTAATAGTAGAATGCACAAGGTGCAATTTCAAAATTGGGTAGTGCATCATCAGTTCCTCTTGTCATGTTAGTCATTGCAGACCTTAGAGAGCTGTTTATAACTTGTCAGGAATGTCCAGATCAAGACTGATGATGCACTACCCAATTTCGAAATTGTACCTTGTGCATTCTACTATTACAACTTTCAAGAGTAAGTTGAAAGCCGGACTGAGTTCCTAAATAAATAAATATATAATAACAATAATATATATTTTTTGTTTATGGGGGGGGTGGACCCCATGCCCCCCCTGCTGACCAATTTGGGAACCACTGCATTATAGGACCCCTCAGGCATAGTCTCGCGAAGCCTCGCTCTTGGTTTGATTGAAGAGACTACCTTAGGCCTAGTGTTTCCCACCTACCCCTACCATTGTATTAGGCAGGGCAGGGCCCCTGCCAAGCCAATTGTTGTTTTGACATTTCAGTCATTAAGAAGGCGATCTTACCCAGGGTGCATTCAGCTAAGGAAACAACCACACAGCACCCTCAGTGAAACCCTCTTCTATGTTGTTTCAGCAGGATATAGTATTTCTATGGAGTTCTGAGTAATTCATTGACTCAAACATCCAGGAGAAGTGTGAAGGAACGGTCGGTTGGGCACTGCCACTGACTCCCCCATACCAAGGTCACCTTGCTGGGTCGCCCTGCCCCAGTCCTGGGGAGGAGGAAGAGGAGGGAGAGGCTGGAACGCCTGGAGACACACAGCCACACCGATAACCTTCCACAACCCAGCCTCCTTTCCCTCCATACACGTATGTGCGTACGTACGTGCGTGCGCGTCTGTACCAGCTCTGTTAAGGGTGGGACTGCTACAACCATGTCGGGCGGTAAGGACAGTTCATCCAGAAAACATCCCCCAAAACAAGGGAGTGACAAGAGAACGTAAACGCAGTCATTAAAATTCCTCCAGTGAAAACAGGTGGTTTTTTTCTGCCCTTCCCGTTTCTCCCACGCTTGCAATTCACTGCATAACAAGTATGTTTACATTCTGTGATTCTGGGATGCCCTTCCCTTCCTTCACAACAAACTATAGGCCTAGTACCTCTCTGTTCAGTCAGTCTCTGTACCCATTTCTGAACAGACTGGATATCAATAACACCACCCTGTGGCTGCAGCACTGGAACCAATATCTAACAGATGTGTGTAGTAAAAATCCAGTCGCATAATATGAGCAGTGTTGGGAACAATAATAATAAATTAATAAAATAATAAACACCAACACAAATCTTAAATAGGGTAGTAGCCAGCCACAGAATGCCTTAGACACCCAGGCACGACTATTGCCATTGACGCCTCTCCCAACAGAGGAGGGGGTTGTATGTGGTAAGGCAGGACTGACAGACTCCAACAAAGACCCTGGTTGTGGGTTCATTACCTGTTAGAGGGGTAAGGTGGGATATTATCTGAGGAAGTCTGTTCACCTAAGTGGTGTGTTGTTTTACAAGGTAATCAAAGCAAGGATGATAAGAAACCTAAAGGAAACAGATATAGGCTAACTAGAAGTCCGTCTGCAAGGCAGCACCATGCAGAGTACATAGAAGGGTTTGATTGTGAGCGATAGCAAGCAGATGTGATCAGTGTCAACACTGTGACTCCTCAACACAACATGCCTCACTATTCAGCAAACAGAGTGAGTAAGAGAGAGCAAAGGACAAAGAGGGAAGGAGAGGGAGGGAGGGTGAGGGTGGGAGGGAGGGGGAGGGAGAGGGAGGGAGGGGGGGAGAGATGGAGGGAGGGAGGGAGCGCGAGGGAGCGAGGGAGGGAGGGAGGGAGGGAGAGAGCAAGGGAATGGGTTGAGGCTGAGTTTTGGTCAGTGAGAGAGAAAGAAAGAAAGAGCGAGGGAAAGGGGGAGAGAAAGAGGGTTCCTTTTCCAGGCGCTCTGTTTTGGTCATAGTTCTGTTACATAACAGACATCTGAGATCACTTCATTCTGCACCACATAACCCTCTAGCCTAATACACAGAAACAGATTCCATATCATTCCCCTTACAGTTACAGTTCCACCCCTAACGCACCAGCAGGCATGCAGTCTGGAACATGGTTCGGTTACTTGTGGTGAAGAGAAAATAACAGATTGATTCATTCGGAAAGAAGAGGATGATTCATGTCGTTCTGTCGTATAGGCTAACAATTTAAAAGAGAACAGAGAGCAGCAAAGTCTGATTCATTTTGTGATGGTTATTTATCAAATTACAAGAGTTATTACCGATAAATCTACAATAATCGAGAATTTCAACAAGCATTTTGCTACGGCTGGCCATGCTTTCCACCTGGCTACCACTACCCCGGCCACCAACTCTGCACCCTCCGCTGCAACTTGCCCATGCCCCCCCCCCCGCTTCTCCTTCACACAAATCCAGACAGCTGATGTTCTGAAAGAGCTGAAAAATCTGGACCCCTACAAATCATCTGGGCTAGATAATCTGGACCCTTTCTTTCTAAAACTAGCCGCCGAAATTGTCGCAACCCCTATTACTAGCCTGTTCAACCTCTCTTTCGTAACGTCTGAGATCCCCAGAGATTGGAAAGCTGCCGCGGTCATCCCCCTCTTCAAAGGGGGTGACACTCTAGATCCAAACTGTTACAGACCTATATCCATCCTGCCCTGCCTTTCGAAAGTATTTGAAAGCCAAGTTAACAAACAGATCACCGACCATTTCGAATCCCACCGTTCCTTCTCCGCTATGCAATCCGGTTTCCGAGCTGGTCATGGGTGCACCTCAGCCACGCTCAAGGTCCTAAACTATATTATAACCGCGATCGATAATAGACAGTACTGTGCAGCCGTCTTCATCGACCTGGCCAAGGCTTTCGACTCTGTCAACCACCGCATTCTTATTGGCAGACTAAATAGCCTTGGTTTCTCAAATGACTGCCTCGCCTGGTTCACCAACTACTTCTCAGATAGAGTTCAATGTGTCAAATCGGAGGGCCTGTTGTCTGGACCTATGGCAGTCTCTATGGGGGTGCCACAGGGTTCAATTCTTGGGCCGACTCTTTTCTCCGTGTATATATATGATGTCGCTCTTGCTGCTGGTGACTCTCAGATCCACCTCTACGCAGACGACACCATTTTGTATACATCTGGCCCTTCATTGGACACTGTGTTAACAAACCTCCAAACGAGCTTCAATGCCATACAACACCCCTTCAGTAGCCTCCAACTGCTCTTAAACACTAGTAAAACTAAATGCATGCTCTTCAATCGAACGCTGCTGGCACCCGCCCACCCGACTAGAATCACTACTCTCGACGGGTCTGACCTAGAGTATGTGGACAACTACAAATACCTAGGTGTCTGGTTAGACTGTAAACTCTCCTTCCAGACTCACATTAAGAATCTCCAATCCAAAGTTGCATCTAGAATCGGCTTCCTATTTCGCAACAAAGCCTCCTTCACTCATGCTGCCAAACATGCCCTCGTAAAACTGACTATCCTACCGATCCTTTACTTCGGCGATGTCATTTACAAAATAGCCTCCAACACTCTACTCAGCAAATTGGATGTAGTCTATCACAGTACCATCCGTTTTGTCTCCAAAGCCCCATACACTACCCACCACTGTGACCTGTACGCTCTTGTTGGCTGGTCCTCACAACATGTTCGTCGTCAAACCCACTGGCTCCAGGCCATCTATAAATCAATGCTAGGCAAATCCCCGCCTTATCTGGTCATCCCCAAAGCCAACACCTCCTTTGGCCGCCATTCCTTCCAGTTCTCTGCTGCCAATGACTGGAACGAATTGCAAAAATCTCTGAAGCTGGAGACTCTTATCTCCCTCACTAACACTAACTTTAAGCATCAGTTGTCAGAGCACCTTACCGATCACTGCACCTGTACACAGCCCATCTGAAATTAGCCCACCCAACTACCTCATCCCTATATTGTTATTTATTTTGCTCTTTTGCACCCCAGTATCTCTATTTGCACATAATCTCTTGCACATCTAGCATTCCAGTGTTAATACTAATTGTAATTATTTTGCACTATAGCCTATTTATTGCCTTACCTCCATAACTTGCTACATTTGCACACACTGTATATATATTTTCTGTTGTATTTTCTGACTTTATGTTTTTTTTACCCCATATGTAACTCTGTGTTGTTGTTTTTATCGCACTGCTTTGCTTTATCTTGGCCAGGTCGCAGTTGTAAATGAGAACTTGTTCTCAACTGGCTTAACTGGTTAAATAAAGGTGAAAAAAAATAAAAAAATAATGTCTCTTTTTAGTCATGTGTTTCTCTGCCAGTGTTTTCCTCAATCTTCCCTTCATCTCTGTGTTTCTCTCTTCCTTCTTAACAGAGGCCTCGCTGAGTTGGTGCAGCAAAAAAAATTGTGAACATTGATCATCATGTGAAGGCATTGGTAGACTAACTGATAAGATACAATTACATTTTAGTAGAGTGAGGAGGAGAGGCCCTAGCCAAGCACGGTTTACACCTCTCCGTTATCAACACAATTCATCTCTTTCAGGATGACTCATAATAACAAAGTCCACAATGACCTCTCAGTCAGATTAATCAACTATAATGTTTAGGACAGTGTTGATTCACTAGGTAAAATCTATTGTATAGAGACAGACACAGTGTGTGGATGGACAACAAGAGCTGGAGAAATCAAGGAGTTTCCCAGTGAAAATGGATCCTGCCCTGTATGTGTGATATGCCTATACACGTGTGTGAATATTTATGAATGTGTATGTTGAAAGTTTATCTATGCGAGTGTACATTGTTCATGCTATGCGTTTGTGTGGATGTACGTCTGTCCACTGTATACATAGCAGCAGTTGCCAAGAGCAACAGGCTGTGGTTGGCTGATAGAGCAGCTTCTATAGCTTAAGGGGACAACCTATCCCAGGAGACTGTTTAGTTGTGCTCAGAGTTTTTATTACTCAAGGACTTTATTGGATAACAAATCAAAGCTGTATCTGATGTAGCACTGTGATATGTGCTGAAGTCTGCCTGTGAGTGCAACAGTAACAAGCCTTGTTGGCTTGTGTGTGGTGTGTTGTGTGTGTGTGTGTGTGTGTGTGAGTGTGTGTGACTATGCTCGTGGGTACTGGAAATCCCCCAAAGTCCCCACAAGGACAGTAAAAACAGGAAAATTCCCATGAGGACAAAGGCTATTTTAGGCTTAGGGGATAGGTTTAGGGTTACAATTAGAATTAAAGTTAGAAATAGGTTAAGACTATGTACAGTGCCTTCAGAATGTATTCACACCCCTTTACTTTTTCCACATTGTGTTGTGTTACAGCCTGAATTTAAAATAGATTCAATTGAGATTCTGTCACTGGCCTACACACAATACCCCATAATGTCAAAGTGGAATTATGTTTTTTGAAATGTTTACAAATGAATAAAAAATGTAAAGCTGAAATGTCTGGATCAATGAGTATTCAACCCCTTTGTTATGGCACTCCTAAATAAATTCAGGAGTAAAAATGTGCTTAACAAGTCACATAACCTAATTGACAGAGTGAAAAGAAGGAAGCCTGTACAGTATAAATATATTCCAAAACATGCATCCTGTTTGCAATAAGGCACTAAAGTAAAACTGCAAAAAATGTGGCAAAGAAATTAACTTTATGTCCTGAATACAAAGTGTTATGTTTGGGGCAAATCCAACAACACATCACTGAGTACCACTCTTCATATTTTCAAGCATGGTGGTGGCTGCATCATGTTATGGGTAAGCTTGTCATCGGCAAGGACTAGAGAGTTTTATAGGATACAAATAAATGGAATAAAGCTAAGCACAGGCAGAATCCTAAAGGAAAAACTGGTTCAGTCTGCTTTCTGACAGACACTGGGAGACAAATTCACCTTTCAGCAGGACAACAACCTAAAACAAAAGGCCAAATCTACACTGGAGTTGTTTATCAAGAAGACAAATGTTCCTGAGTGGCCGAGTTACAGTTTTGACTTAAATCTGCTTGAAACTCTATGGATGACAGAGACATATGTGTGTCTCACCTGCGTTAGCTAAGCTAAGACCCCTCTAGCTCCTCTTTCCTCAACCCTTTCCCCCTCACCTCCCTGTCCATCTCTCCCCTCTCCTCTCCTTGTTTCATCCCCCTCTCCCTCTCCCCTCCCTGTCCATCTCTCCCCTCTCCTCTCCTTGTTTCATCCCCCTCTCCCTCTCCCCTCCCTGTCCAGCTCTCCCCTCTCCTCTCCTTGTTTCATCTCCCTCTTACCTCCCTGTCCATCTCTCCCCTCTCCTTGTTTCATCTCCCTCTCCCTCTCACCTCCCTGTCCATCTCTCCCCCTCCTTGTTTCATCTCCCTCTCACCTCCCTGTCCATCTCTCCCCTCTCCTTGTTTCATCTCCCTCTTCCTTCCCTGTCCATCTCTCCCCTCTCCTCTCCTTGTTTCATCCCCCTCTCCCTCTCCCCTCCCCTCCCTGTCCATCTCTCCCCTCTCCTCTCCTTGTTTCATCCCCCTCTCCCTCTCCCCTCCCTGTCCATCTCTCCCCTCTCCTTGTTTCATCTCCCTCTCCCTCTCACCTCCCTGTCCATCTCTCCCCCTCCTTGTTTCATCTCCCTCTCCCTCTCACCTCCCTGTCCATCTCTCCCCTCTCCTTGTTTCATCTCCCTCTTCCTTCCCTGTCCATCTCTCCCCTCTCCTCTCCTTGTTTCATCCCCCTCTCCCTCTCCCCTCCCTGTCCATCTCTCCCCTCTCCTCTCCTTGTTTCATCCCCCTCTCCCTCTCCCCTCCCTGTCCATCTCTCCCCTCTCCTCTTTATCCCCCTCTCCCTCTTCCCTCTTCCCTCCCTGTCCATCTCTCCCCTCTCCTCTCCTTATTTCATCTCCCTCTTACCTCCCTGTCCATCTCTCCCCTCTCCTTTCTTTGTTTAATCTCCCTCTCCCGCTTACCTCCCTGTCCATCTCTCCCCTCTCCTTTCTTTGTTTAATCTCCCTCTCCCTCTTACCTCCCTGTCCATCTCTCCCCTCTACTCTCCTTGTTTCATCCCCCTCTCCTCTCCTCCTCCTTTCCCCTTTTCCAGCCAGGCTGCTGACACTCTTCCCTCCTGAGAGACATTAATAGAGGCTGGGTGACTGTAAAACCAGGCTTCATTGCATTGCACTCTTCCCTCCCCGTTACATAAACTCAACCACACAGCTCCTCCACAGCCTAACACTGCTGCTAGAAATGTTCACAGCCTCCAGGCTGCCTCCGCTCACACTGTACCCACACAGAGGGCAACGAGAGAGGGGGACAGGATGTGGGAGTGGGACATCTCTAGGGTACTTTCCAAGTTTCCATACAATGTGTGTTTTTGTGTACATTTATGTAATTATTTATGTCACCTGAAGCCTACTAATGGAAACGTCACTTTTGACATGGATGACATTAATGGAATGTTCTAACCGCAGGCAGGCTCTAAGAATTTATATCCCCAAATAAATGACGTTCCTCTAACCATGAAAAATCACTAGGCTTGCACTGCACGGGGAGAAGACGTGTTGAATGGACAGATTTTATTCTGAAAGAACCAAATGACTATTCCCCACATTCGCTCCAGGCTCTCCGTCATTGCTCTAGTAGTTTAGACCATTGAGCCACACACCTTTAGTCATGCATTAACATACCACACCTTGCTCTGTTGCCAGGTGTGGGGGTTGGTGGTGGTCTGGGGAGTATCATCAGCAGTGATACTATTCATTGTTGACAGACAGGACAAGACTGATAACCTGCCCTGCCAGACTGGCCAGACAGTCCCAGTCAATCACACCCTAAACAACCCTGGAGCCAGCTGGGCTTGGCTCCACAACACCCAGGAGCCAGCCAGTCAGTCAACCTCTCTGGGGGTTGCAGGTCTAGCTCATCTGCGCTCTGCAGTCCCAACCCAAATTTCACAACGGTCAGAAAAGCTGGGACATGGATCAGTGTCCCAGATCAATCCTGCGGGAGTGGGCAGTCATAGCCAGGCCAGCTGCTTTCAATGAGGGGCTGTCGTCTCAGAGAGAACAGTCAAATCCATCATCCTCACTGGCTTGCCCATCCACCCACCCTCCATCCATCCATCCCAGCCACCCTCTTAGCAGGGGACTCCCTCCAGGGCACCCCAGCTCCAGGCTCCCCTGCCTGCCCATATATCTGCCACTGAGCTGGGCTACTGTTACAGCGTGATCTTTCCTCTTTCAACCAAGTAGGATAGTTGTTAAGTAACTTTACTACAGTAAGCACCGAAGCTTATAGGCACACATGCCAGAATCGCATTCATTTATTCAGTCACAGTCCAATCATTCAGATGGAAAACCTTTCCAACAGAAGCAGAAATAAATGTAATGGCAATCTAATGAAAATACATTTTATAATTGTATATTAGCTTCAAATTATGGTGCAAAACCAAAATAATGCTGTCTGGCTATGGCAGTGTGATTCAGTATGATTACAGTTATTTTCCTCTGTTCAATTGGCCTTGAGATTACAGAGCGGCTGTGAAACTTTAACAGGAAGCTGTAACAGAGGAATACATACTTCACACAATGGAGGGCCATTAATATACAACACGCCATTTAAGTTGCACTGCCGCTATGACACATCTGCGCACACGCACACAAAATCTGATATAAACAAATACTCAACAAAGAGAGAGTTCTTTACCTGACTGTATAGCCATGTCCCTCTTCACTAGAAGGATAAAGTACAACCTCTCTCCAGGTTCAGCGATCCATTCTCCTAAGAGAACAGCTGGAAAGAGAGGCTGCCGGCAGAGTTGCGTTTCCAAGAACAAGAAAGTTTGACGCCGCCCCACTCCACAACATCCACAAACAACACAGCGTGTTTGTGAGAGTGTGTGTGTGTGTGTGTACACCAGCCTGCTGTGCCTGTCTGCACGCCCTTACAGAAAGGGTGTGTGTAGGTCTGTCTGTGTGTGTGTGTGTGTGTTTGAGGCAATTAGTTTTTCTTTCTTATTGCTCCTTGGATTCCATCCAAGTCCAGCCCTGAGTTGTTAACCTCGCTGGGGCGACTCCTACTTTTTCACGTTCTGTGACAGTTTTTTTCTTTAGAAAGGCAGGCTGCAGGCAGAAGGTCACTCCCTGCTGTTGTTGTTGCTCAGGCAGAAAACAAGGGAAAACACTGGTGCCTGCCGATCTGATCTGCATCACAGGTCCCCTTTTGGCCTCAAGTATTAACACTACTCCCCTCCAGTCTCTAGCTCTTTGTGTTTTCCTATCTCCCCCTCTTTCCTTCTCTCTATTCTGCAGAGTTATGCAATTCCGTCTTTTGGACGACTCCTCTTTTTCATTCCCCACTCCCCCTCTTTCCCCCACCCCCTCTTTCCCCTACGCCTCCAAGTTCTAAATGATCTCAAAAGGCATTATTACACCCTGTTCTCCCACTCTCTCCATTAGGGCTGACCCTATTTAGTCAACTGGTCAATTGTTTGGTTGACAGGCTGTTGGTCGACCGAGATATCTTTAGTCGAGCAGTCACAATTTTTATTTTATTTTTTCACGGTGCAAAAGACACCCGTCTGATTGGCTCCTGTCTCAGTGGACTAATCCATTGCGGAGGCCACGGGGACGGCACAGTCCATCATTCTAAGATATGTGATCCCGAAACTGTATATGGTTATATTATGTACAAATAATGGTGCAACACTAATAAATCTAATATTATTTTATAACAAATGCGCTTTCTCCCACGTTGGATACGGTCGCTGTCCGCGGTTCTGAAACAATCTTCAGTGCATGGTAGAATTGGCGCCTTTCCCTATGTTTCTATGTGCATAACAGCAAAGTTAATCAGCATATTGGGATTGAGAACAATGCGGTGAAGGCAGCAGCAGCAGAGATGAGGAAACAGCCCTTGCCTTAGCCTAATTGTCTAAGGAAATTGAGGAGAGAGGAAACCAACTTAAATAGGTCTATAATTAATAGCCTAACTGTTAAATGTGCCTGGCTTTATAAATCATCCATATACAGTGCATTCGGAAAGTATTCAGACCCCTTGATTTTTCCAAATTTTGTTATGTTACAGCCTTATTCTAAAATGGATTAAATTGTTTTTTTCCTCATCAATCTACACATAATACCCCATTATGACAAAGCAAAAAGTGTTTTTTTCTTTTTTTGTGTGTGCAAATTTATTTAAAAAAAACAAAGCTGAAATATCACATTTACATAAGTATTAAGACCCTTTCCTCAGTACTTTGTTGAAGCACCTTTGGCAGCATTTACAGCCTCGAGTTTTCTTGGGTATGACAATATAAGCTTGGCACACCTGTATTTGGGGAGTTTATCCCATTCTTCTCTGCAGAGCTGAACTAAATGGCTGAAATTATGTTGCAGCTTCAGCACGGAGAGCGCAATAATCACTTGCTGTGCTGTGGTGCGGTTTCACTGCAGTAGGGAGGAGAGAGAGACAACGTGCGCCAGTCACACAGGCACTCCCTGTCATGTTTTTAACACAGCGTGACCATCAGGCTCTTTCTGGAGTCGTTTGTGTGTCTTAATTATTTAATCAAACAGTGTGCTTAAAGCATCAGACAAGCTCAGCGCATATGTAGTTGATTTTATTCAAACACATAGGGTGGTCTGTCAATATATGGGGAAATAAGGTTAAACATTTGGTCCAATCAATTGGTCGGGGACAGCCCTACTCTCCTTTACTACACCCTGTTCTCCCACTCTCTCCAACAAGTTCTAGTGCGTTAGAAATAGGGATGCACATGTTGGTCCATTTTGCTGCTGACTAACTGACCCTCCTTAACCGGTCAACAAATGGTTACATTTTCTCCAAACAGTAAAATGACGTGGCCAACAGAAAATACTATCAGATATCTGTATATAATGACGAGATGCTTATGTTTCCGACAATGGGAGTCGTCCCAAGGCGGGAAGGCAGTTTACGCCCAAAATAAGCCCATAGAAACGTATTGGGATTCTTTTGGACAGGGTCGCCTCTTCCTCTCTGTAAGCATGCATACAAGGACCGCACGTTTCATTAAGAGCTTAATGGAACATTCAACAATAGCAAGCCTATCGTCTTACAGACAAAAGGCTATAGCCTATTATTTAACATGCAACTCATGTAATGAAGCCACTAATAAAAAGTCATTTTCAAACGCGGCAAAATGCAATTCGCAGGAAAACGCCGTTCTAAACAGAGCAACAAATGCGAGCAGAAAACATTTGTATTACTTTTCTCCTTCAGGGCCATACTATCAAAAAGAAAAGCGCTAAAGTAAATCAACATGTCCTTTTCTTTCAGTCTTTCCTCCTTTCTTTCTCTGAGATCTAGGCCCACGCCCCCACACACACACACACACCCACAGTGTGCCGAGTGCTGACCCCACTCAAAACCTTGACATGAAAGCGTGTAAATATTCACAACAATAAATCTTCCTCAGCCCTCCTCTCCTCTCTAAAGCGAGGTACTAGGTGGAACGAGAGATTGCATAACTCTACTTGGAAGAGAGAGAGCGACAACATCATAGCTGCCGTGCACAGGGCATCAAGATTGTCATAGACTAGATAGGAGGTTGCATCCCATTCTATGTTGTGTACTACTTTCGACCAGGGCCCATAGGGTAAATAGGGTGCCATTTATGTGGCGGGCCACAGCTGCCGTTCAGAGAGCATAAGATGGTAGACTAGGTAGATGTAATGGACTGATAGCCTCGCTAACATTCCTCCGTTTCTCTGGAAAGGTCCTGCTACAACCTGTCTGCAGCCAGCAGCCAGCCAGCATGCCCTGTATGAAGAGTTATTAGCCCAGGTAGGGGATGCTTAAAACGGGGAGTGTTGCCCTTGGGCTGGGGGAGCGAGTGGGGAGTGGGGGTTAAACTCTAAAGATCCACCTTTTAGCATTGTAATTCACTTTGCAGGGAGGGTCTATCCTGGCCTTGACTGAGACTCCCATCTGGTTCTTAAGCAAATCTTGTTAAGCAAACTCGTTGCAACTTAAGACAATTTCACTCCCCTTACAATTAGCTGGACATGTCTCATTGAGATACAATCTAGGCATATTTTACAAGAGGGACCTGGTCAATATAACAGCAGTAGCACATAACGAACCAATACATCAACTCCATCATTATCACAGTCTCAGCAATGATCCTTTACTCCCTACTGCCCTATGACATCATACATACCACCTCCTTCATCCTCATCTGACCAGCTAATCTCCATCTCTCTAAACCCTCTGCTGTGGAGATAGATGGAAGCTGTCCACTGGTATATGGCTGGGAGAGCTGTACAGGCACGCCTCATACTGAACTCCTGCTTTTCATGCAAACAGTATTTTCCCCCACCTCAACACTTACAGGTAACTGCCAAAATAAAGGAAACACTTGAGTAAATGAGGGACACAAAGTATATTAAAAGCAGGGGCTTCCACACAGGTGTGGTTCCGGAGTTAATTAAGCAATTAACATCCCATCATGCTTAGGGTCATGTATAAAAATGCCCAGTTGCCTATGATTTTGGCTACCATGGCAAGAAGAAGAGATCTCAGTGACTTTGAAAGAGGGGTCTCAAAGGTGCATAGGGGGTTTAAAGGGTGTGTGTCTCAGTCACCAGATCCCAACCCAATTGAACACTTATGGGAGATTCTAGAGCGGCGCCTGAGACAGCGTTTTCCACCAACATCAACAAAACAGCAAATTATGGAATTTCTCGTGGAAGAATAGTGTCGCATCCCTCCAATAGAGTTCCAGACACTTGTAGAATCTATTCCAAGGCGCATTGAAGCTGTTCTGGCGGCTCGTGGTGGCCCAACGCCCTATTAAGACACTTTGTTGGTGTTTCCTTTATTTTGGCAGCTACCTGTATGTAATCTGTTCCTTTTACATATGTTGCATGATTCAATTAAATTTACTGTTGTGTTTACGTTGAAAATTGCAATTTTCTTTCCCCCACCTCTGAATGGAAATTTAATTAATGGAAATGTAAACAGAAGGGCATTGCATTGGCTGTAACACATAGGACAGTGAACTAAGGCAAACAATGGATTAAGTTCCTAATTTATTTGACGGTACGCATGATACGGTATGTCTGATAGTTGATGAAAGAAGAGAATCGTATCGGGGAATAGGGAACGTTTTCCCTGGGACACCAACTCACCATTCTTCCTGTCCCGCACAGGCATGTCGTTGGAGGCGGGCTGCAGAGTCAGCTCCTGAAGCTCATTAGTCACTGCTTCGCTCCGCGGGCTAGGTGCGGAGCCAGGTGACACGCCAACAACCATGATGCCGGGATTTGGCTCCGCCCCATCCTGTGGCTCCAGCGTTGCCAGGGTGACAGAGAAACCTGTGAGATATAAAAAAAAATAGGTAGGTTAGATTTGGAAATGGTCCTATGCAGAAAATATTGTTTCAACAAGGTGGGGAACTCTGGTCCAAAAGACTGCAGGGTATGCAGGATTTTGTTCCACCCGTGGCACTAAAACACTTGATTCTGCTTAATAATGGATTTACATTTAGACCACTTAGTTTTATGAGGTGTGTATTTGACCTGGGCTAGGACTAAAATCTTTGGCTGTCCAAGTCCAATTTTGCCCAACCTCCCCCATCATGACCAGATCTGTAGAAACTATGGCGAAGGGTTAGGGGAGATAGATGTAGCCTGCTCTCCCTATCTGTTGCTCAGGGCTGAGAGGTAGAACCCGGAACACACCAACGGAACACTAAGCACCTCTTGTGCAATTATGGAACTCTCAGACGCAGAAAGAACACCCAACTTCAGAATGCATGGCCGCAGGCTAAGGATTATAAAGGCAACCATCTGGAGGAATTAGCATTTTGTGTTTCCCTTGACCTCTGACACTTGTTGAAGTTATGGTTGACTTCAGCGCAGTGTTTCTCCTATAGGGTCGTTCCACCTCAAAAAGCACAAGAAAGAGGATTTCCACCCACCATCTCAGATTGTGCCAAATTTGTTTATGTAGTTAAAAAGAGATAAGATTAGGATTCCTAAAAACATGTTTTATTGTATTTTTTTATTAAGCTAATTTACTGCGCCAAAATTTGCATTTTCATTTATAGGATTCATATACACTACCAGTCAAAAGTTTGGACACACCTACTCATTCAAGGGTTTTTCTTTATTTTGACTATTTTTTACATTATAGAATAATAGTGAAGACAAAACTATGAAATAACACATATGGAATCATGTAGTAAACAAACAAATGTTAAACAAATCAAAATATATTTTATATTTGGGATTCTTCGAATAGCCACCTTTTGCCTTGATGACAGCTTTGCACACTCTTGGCATTCTCTCAACCAGCTTCACCTGAATGCTTTTCAAACAGTCTTGAAAGAGTTCCCACATATGCTGAGCACTTGTTGGCTGCTTTTCCTTCACTCTGCGGTCCGACTCATCCCAAACCATCTCAATTGGGTTGAGGTCGGGGGATTGTGGAGGCCAGGTCATCTGATGCAGCACTCCATCACTCTCCTTCTTGGTCAAATAGCCCTTACACAGCCTGGAGGTGTCTTGGGTCATTGTCCTGTAGAAAAACAAATGATTGTCCCACTAAGCCCAAACCAGATGGTATGGCGTATCGCTGTAGAATGCTGTGGTAGCCATGCTGGTTAAGTGTGCCTTGAATTCTAAATAAATCACAGACAGTGTCACCAGCAAAGCACCCACACACCATAACACCTCCTCCTCCATGCTTTACAGTGGGAAATACACATGTGGAGATCAACCGTTCACCCACACCGCGTCTCACAAAGACACAGAGGTTGGAACCAAAAATCTCAAATTTGGACTCATCAGACCAAAGGACACATTTCCACAGATCTAATATCCATTGCTCATGTTTCTTGGCCCAAGCAGGTCTCTTCCTCTTATTGGTGTCCTTTAGTAGTGGTTTCTTTGCAGCAATTCGACCATGAAGGCCTGATTCACACAGTCCCCTCTGAACAGTTGATGTTGAGATGTGTCTGTTACTTGAACTCTATGAAGCATTTATTTGGGCTGCAATTTCTGAGGCTGGTAACTCTAATGAACTTATCCTCTGCAGCAGAGAGAACTCTGGGTCTCCCATTCCTGTGGTGGTCCTCATGAGAGCCAGTTTCATCATAGAGCTTGATGGTTTTTGCGACTGCACTTGAAGAAACTTTCAAAGTTCTTGAAATGTTCCGTACTGACTGACCTTCATATCTTAAAGTAATGATGGACTGTCGTTTCTCTTTGCTTATTTGAGCTGTTCTTGCCATAATATGGACTTGGTCTTTTACCAAATAGGGCTATCTTCTGTATACCCCCCCTACCTTGTCACAACACAACTGATTGGCTCAAACGCATTAAGAAGGCACACCTGTTAATTGAAATGCATTCCAGGTGACTACCTCATGAAGCTGGTTGAGAGAATGCCAAGAGTGTGCAAAGCTGTCATCAAGGCAAAGGGTGGCTATTTGAAGAATCTCAAATATATTTTGATATTTAACACTTTTTTGGTTACTACATGATTCCATGTGTTATTTCATAGTTTTGATGTCTTCACTATTATTCTACAATGTAGAAAATAGTAAAAATAAAGAAAAACCCTGGAATGAGTAGGTGTGTCCAAACTTTTGACTGGTACTGTAATATTAAATAAATATAGTACCGAACATCCGATTTTGACCATAATTCTTCCTTACAATGAGTAAGACATGAGGAATCCAATAAAATGGCCAAAAGCCACCCACAGACCCCCCACACCAATCCCCCCTTAACAACATTTACATTTACGTCATTTAGCAGACGCTCTTATCCAGAGCAACTTACAAATTGGTGCATTCACCTTATAGCCAGTGGGATAACCACTTTACAATTTGTTTTTTGTTTGTTTTTTTTTGTTTTTTTGGGGGGTGGGGTAAGGGGGGGGTAGAAGGATTACTTTATCCTATCCCAGGTATTCCTTAAAGAGGTGGGGTTTCAAGTGTCTCCGGAAGGTGGTGAGTGACTCCGCCGTCCTGGCGTCATGAGGGAGCTTGTTCCACCATTGGGGTGCCAGAGCAGCGAACAGTTTTGACTGGGCTGAGCGGGAACTGTGCTTCCGCAGAGGTAGGGGGGCCAGCAGGCCAGAGGTGGATGAACGCAATGCCCTCGTTTGGGTGTAGGGACTGATCAGAGCCTGAAGGTACGGAGGTTCCGTTCCCCTCACAGCTCCGTAGGCAAGCACCATGGTCTTGTAGCAGATGCGAGCTTCAACTGGAAGCCAGTGGAGTGTGCAGAGGAGCGGGGTGACATGAGAGAACTTGGGAAGGTTGAACACCAGACGGGCTGCGGCATTCTGGATGAGTTGTAGGAGTTTAATGGTATGTATGTATCAATCATCAGTACGCAGTATCAATGATCTATGTTTGACAAGTAGTTTGGAGCTGCATCTTAGAGTATTGCTTCTTCATCCTATGTAGTTTATTCCCTGTGAATCTGGTGATGTTTTTACCCTGTTCAGAGAAATTCGTAATTTAAGTCGCTTGCATTATTTACCATAAACTAGTGTGACAGTACCAGGTTTTGCCCACTAGATGGTCGCTGTTCCTACTACTGCCACACCCTTTTATCCATTTAGCTAGTCCAGGGGTGTCAAATGTCCGGCCCGCGGGCCGGATCAGGCCCGCAAACGGGTTTAATCCGGCCCGCGAGATGATAAAAAAACAAAACAAAAAAAACAATTGTAAAGTATAAAAATGCGCTGCAATTTTTCAATAAAATAAACTGCTGTTCCAATTGCGTCCACTGGATGGCGCAATAGCAATTGTGTTAAGCAAGCAAACTGTTTATACCGGGGCAGAGCAAGTAGGTCAAGCACGTGCAGCCAATGAGCTACTTTGTTTTGCCCGCGATATTTATTACGGCTTCTACTTTTAACATTATGTGCTTTGGCACCCTCATTGCCCCAATATGTCTCTGTCAAAAAAGAGAAAAGTGGACACAGAGTGCAGAGTGTTCCAAGAAAAATGGTCATCCTATTTATTCACGGAATTGAATGGGAAAGCTGTATGTTTGGTGTGTTCAGAGCATGTTGCAGTGCTGAAAGAATATAACCTTCGGTCGCCACTATGTGAGTCTTCATGCCGACAAATATGACAACTTTCAAGGACAGCGGAGATGAGAGAAGGTGAATGAACTGTTGGCGGGTCTGAAGAAACAGCAGTCTGTGTTTACTCACAGCCGAGACATCAGTGACGCTGCAGTGAAAGCTAGCTACCTCATTGCTAATGAAATCGCAGTGGCTTCAAAACCATTTAGTGAGGGTGAATTTGTAAAAACATGCATGATGAAGGCAGCGGAGATTGTGTGCCCTGAAAAGCGGCAGGCTTTTTGCAAATATCAGCCTGACAAGAAACACAGTTGCAGACAGGATTTCCGATCTTTCAGTGGATTTGGACAGCCAGTTGAAGCAAAAAGTAAAGTCATTTATTGCGTTTTCGGTTGCAATTGATGAAAGCACGGACATTACAGATGTTGCACAACTGGCCATTTTCATCCGCGGAGTTGATGACACATTGACCGTCACCGAGGAGTTCGTGGAGTTGGTGCCGATGACAGATACAACGACAGCAGCTGATATTTTTACCGCACTCGTCGGCGCGCTGGACAGGGTCGGAGTGGACTGGTCCCACGCTGTCAGCCTGGCTACAGATGGTGCGCCCTCAATGATCGGGAAAAAAGCAGGCGTTGTGACAAAGTTCCGAGAGAAAGTGCAATCTGCAAATGGAGGACTTGATTTTTTGACTTTTCACTGTATTTTGCACCAGGAGGCTTTGTGTTGCAAGTCATTAAAGATGGATAACGTCATGAAGGTGGTCATCCAAACTGTTAATTTCATCCGATCCAGAAGCCTGAATCACCGTCAGTTTGACAGCCTTCTCAGAGAGAAAGACCACATCTATGGCCTGCCATACCACACTGAGGTAAGATGGTTAAGCCGAGGTGCTGTGCTGAGGCGTTTCTTTGATTTACGAGAAGAAATTGAACAGTTCATGGAAGAAAAGGGCAAACCAGTGTTAGAATTTCATTCCGCAGAATGGATGCAGGACCTTGCATTTATGGTGGATGTTACAGAGCACCTGAATAACTTGAACAAAGTTATTTGAACAAAGTTATTTGTTGCGCAAGGGCGCAACAAAGTTGTCACGCAGTATTATGACAGCATACGTTCTTTCAAGTTGAAGCTGTCATTGTGGGAGACGCAACTTGCCGGTGGTGATGCAGCTCACTTCCCCTGTCTGAAAAATGTGTGCGCGACCCAACATGTGGCAGACATGAAGCGGTTCAAAGATAAAATAATGGGACTGTTACGGGAGTTTGAGCAACGCTTTCAGATTTATGTTTATATGTTTTTATGTTGATGTGCTATTGTTTTTAATTGATTTTATTTGTATATTTCACCTATTCTTGACTCTGTGGTTCTTGCACTTGTTTGGGGAACAGGATTTCATTATTTTTATCTACATTTCTGCCTGAGAAATGACACCCTGATATAGTTCTGTGATCTGTGATATACTTCTGTGAATCACTGAGACATTGTGTGTTTGTGTGTTCTTTGTCCTCAGAACTTTCAAATAACTTGAGGTGTTTTATGATTAATAGTGATGTAGTGCTTTTGGACACTGTCCTCAGGCTCCAGCTTTATGTTTATATGTTTTTATGTTGATGTGCTATTGTTTTTAATTGATTTTATTTTATTTGTATATTTAACCTATTCTTGACTCTGTGGTTCTTGCACTTGTTTGGGGAACAGGATTTCATTATTTTTATCTACATTTCTGCCTGAGAAATGACACCCTGATATAGTTCTGTGATCTGTGAAACAGTTCTGTTAATCACTGAGGCATTGTGTGTTTGTGTTCTTTTTCTTTAGAATTTTCAAATAAACTTGACGTGTTTTATGATTAATAGTGATGTTGTGCTTGTACTATTTTGGACACACTGTCCTCAGGCTCCAGCTTTATGTTGTATGTTGATCGTATTAAAACAAAGAAAACAATCTGAAGTTGTTGTTTTTAAGTTATATATACCATGATTTTTCCGGTCCGGCCCACTTGGGAATAGATTTTCCTCCATGTGGCCCCTGAGCTAAAATGAGTTTGACACCCCTGAGCTAGTCTCATGTTTATTAAATGGATCACAAAATGTTCTTCGCAACTTTGGGTTGAAAACCAATAGCTTTCGCTTATGATAAAATAAATTGAGTGATCATCCTCACAATTCAAGCCAGTCCTCCATGAAAGCAATTCAGTTCGTCCTTCTCTTAGACTAAAACTGCATCCAGGAAACGGCCCCTCTCTGTGTGGTTTATTCCCTTCAAAAAAGGTCTGGATTAGTAAGACCATTCCTGGTGAGCAAGCAAACCATTAGGCTACAGCAGTTCTAATGGTTTCAATGTCATGGTCTCGAAATGGTCTTCAAAACACATACTTTAGTGTTTTGTAATGGTATTGATGACTCCTGGCTGTCCCCAGTCCACCTGGTCATGCTGCTGCTCCAGTTTCTGCTGTTTTGTTTCGACCTCTCTCGACCTCAATGCTCGGCTATCAAAAAGCCAACTGACATTTACTCCTGAGGTACTGACCTGTTGCACCCTCTACAACCACTGTGATTATTATTTGACCCTGCTGGTCATCTATGAACGTTTGAACATCTTGAAGAATGATCTGGCCTTAATGCCCATGTACTCTTATAATTTCCACCCGGCACAGCCAGAAGAGAACTGGCCACATGACTGGCATGCAATGGTTTATAATTGTATTGGTTGTCACAACATTTTTGGCACTAGCCCATCAACGTTTTGGGCTTGTCGGAAAAGTCTTAATATGAGAATTGCACCATAGGGATAGCCCTCTCAGAGAGCTGCAATTTGCTGGACTATTTAAGGAGAGTTGGGTTGAAGCATTATGTTGCTAAGAGACACGGGGGGCCAGTATGATAAAAAAAATAAAAAATAAAAATAATAATAATAATAATAATGTATGCACTCACTAACTGTAAGTCGCTCTGGATAAGAGCGTCTGCTAAATGACGTAAATGTAAGGAAAAAACGATTTGCTTTCATGGAGGACTGCCTTGACTTGTGAGGATGACCACACAATGTATTTTCATCATGAGCAAAAGCCATTGGTTTTTTTACCCAAAGTTGCAAACATGTTGTGATCCATTTAATAAAAATAAGGGACCAGAAAAATATATTAAAGGGTGTGGCAGTAGCAGGAACAGCGCCATCTAGTGGTCAAAACCTGGTAATATCATACTAGTTAATGGTAAATAATGCAAGCGACATGGCTAATTTCTCTGAACAGGGGAATAAAACATCACCAGATTTACAGGGAATACATTACAAAGGATGAAGAAGCTTAATTTCTCACAGATCAAATTTTATTTTAACAAAATAATGTTGCAGGAATGTTCATCTTATCTGTTTCTAACTACAGAAACCATTTCAGAACAATCTGTGATGGCTGAAATGACATGGAACGACTATATTCATTCATTTTGCAGCGGCGCACTAAACATTTGTTTTTTTATTATGGTTTATTACAGCACATTGAGTCTGATCGAATCATCCAATCTCCTGTTGCATAACTGTAGACCCTCCCCCCAATCCCAACACCACCAATGACCTCATCTCATCAGCGGCCGCCTCACCCCGTGGCTCCCTCACTGATCTAATTGAGGCTATCATGAAAGAGATCTTTGACTAGCAGAAACAGTTTCAAAAAGTCAGTGAAACAGGTCAACTTAGAGAGAATTAAGTTAAACCCTTTAGTGATATAAGGGAGAACAAGACAGACCATTGAAAGACTCATATTGTAGGCCACGTTTTCGAGCATGGAGTGATGTCACAATGCAGTAGTAGTGATGGGGGGAATCAATACAGTTACATATCGGGATATTATTTTTGAAGATATATTGTATAGTTTTGACAATATCACGATATTATTTATGCGCTAGTTGTCTGTCCCTGCATTAAAACTCCAGTACTTTTCCTTCACAGCTTGTTCTCCATCTTCTTTTTAAATAGGGAGCCAATTTGCTTTCAACAGTTATTTCCATGACTGATCAAAACTCATTTTCTCATTGCTCTCTCATCCCTCTGCAGTAGACATGTGGTGAGCAATATGTTTGGACCATAGAATCGCAATAAAATCACAGTATTTAATTGCAATGCATATAGAATCCTGAGAATCGCAATACATATCGCATCAGCACCTAAGTATCATGATAATATTGTATTGTGAGGTCCCTGGCAATTCCCAGCCCTATGCAGTAGAACTCAATTAGGCTAAGACTGTGTGTAAAAAAGCAATACTTCACAATGTAAACTACGAACTACACATTTGGTAGATGATGTCATAATGCAATGCATCACAATGCAAGTCAAGAACTTGACATTCTTGAGTGTGGATGAGGTCATAGTACAGCAGTAGAACTTGAATAATGTCACAATGCAATGCAAGATATGGTAGAGTCACAATAGAACACATCACAATCAATGTAGTAGGTTGCGTAATGTCATAATAGCAATGCATTATCAGAACACAGTCAAGTTTTGGAGGTGAATGCGATGTCACATTGTAGTTGATCACAATCTTTGAGCACACAAGTTCTCACAGCAACACAGATCTTGTATTACACCCAAACATCAATATCAGGTTTCATATTATATATTATCACAAAAATGGATCTCTGACGGTTGTTTTTTCCTTCCCAGCACCTCTCCTGTATGAGGGTTATTGTTGAAACATGTAGTGCATTGTGCTGACATAATGGCATAGGGAAGGGACAGTTCTCTGGCATTCCTCCAACTGCAGGCCTACACTCTTCTGTTCAGATCTGCGCTCATCACGTTCGCAAAGTAACACAGCAGACACGCCTCCCACCTGGCTGGAATGTGGGTTTTGCATCTTAGCAGTGCAAAACAGCTACTAATGATTTGGTAAACTGACTGTTAGCAACCTTCCTCTGTCACCAGCGTGTCTCTGAGGAGAAATGCACAGTGATGATGTATGATAGCTATATCTATAAGTTACTGTTATCACTGGAAGGTAAACGGAGATCTAGCTAAGCTCTTATGACAACAGGAAATTAGTGACGGGACTAGATGTTGAACAGGAAATGTGAGCTTACCTGTTCCTCTAAATACTTGAAAACAAATGGGAGGGTTTTTCCATTGCAGCACACAGTTGGGATGAGTGCTGAAGGAGAGGAAGGGAAAGAGATTGTCTTTAGTCCAAGCGCATTGCTACAATTAGGCCTACTCTTCATCAATCATGTGTTCCATCCTCATCTTGATGCAGATCATCATTCATGACATGAATACAAACTATAGGTACATGGACAGCTATCTAGCTATGTATGTATGTAGCTGCAACATGATGGCCTGATAACTTTGTTAAAACGTCGGTATCAAGGGTAATGTGTATGATTAGATAACCAAATCCACAGTTAGCTATTGCGCTAACCACAGATGTCACGACAGCTGTCATAGGCTCATATGGCAGCTAGCTAGCAGCTAACGTAGCTAATGTTACACAATACCCTTTGACAACAATACAATAGCTAACGTAAGCTATCTAGCAAACTAGCTAGTTACGCAGTGGGAGCTCACCTGAATGGTCCAACGCAGAACTATTGAATAACGAAATCCAATACTTCCACAAAAGCAAACAGAAAAGGGTTTTATGCGAATTATCGACAGTAAAGCTAACTAGACAAGTCCACCCAACCCGCTTCAGACAGTTAGCGACAATAAATAGTTAGCTTAGCATCTGATGCTAGCAGCTACCTGTCAGTCTAGTCACGCGGTGGAGCCTGTAGCTATAAAAACTAATAGCGAGGTGTCTTTCTCTGTGTTGTGACGTTATGATTTAAATTCATGCGTGTTAGCTACTTATCATTTTATAAATGATTGTTGTTAACTAGAGTAAACGCCTTTGGCTTTAGTCACAAAATAAACTTTGACCGGAAAAACCCTCTGCTCTCAGCTAGAAAGGCACATCCGTCCTTCATTATAGCAAGCAACAACTTGAAGTATCAAAGATATACTCACATCTAACCACACGACTGGATGAGATGTCAACTGCTTGGGGAATAATATAGATTAATGTATGGCTTAAATGTATTTGCTTTGTTGCATTACTTTGCATGAAGCGAAGTTGAATCCATAGACATTCAACCCAGGGTTGGATCATGGCAATGAACTATTTTTGTGGTGTGTGCTGATGGAGTAAAATACATGTTCTGTGGCGCCACCTGCTGGTATATTTCTGATCCTTTTCCATTACTCTGGCCTGACAGCCATGGGAGTTCGAATCAATGATTGTCGAATTCAATGATCCAAAGTTCACAGCCAAAACAATGGATGAGTGAACGTTTTTTCTGCGGTGCTCAAATCGACAGCAAACATGTCTTTAAAAACGTTAACGGTTCCTGCCCGTGCCTTCTTGCAGTGTGTAAACCGGGGTGTCATCTCACCAAAACATCGCCATGTGTGCCCCGTGGGGCTTGGACGAGGACCCTCTCGTCTCTACTACGAGACCGCTAAACCAGTGGACCCTTCCCTGGCCGGGGCATCCTCTGTCCGGACAGTGGACCTCCGCAGCGACACGGTGACCAAGCCTGGAGCGGCCATGCGTCAGGCCATGGCAGAGGCCGAGGTTGGGGACGATGTTTTCGGGGAGGATCCGACAGTAAACGGTCAGATAAATTAGATGAGCACTTTCTTACAAATCAGATCTTCACAAGTGATTGTTATGCAACTCCATATGCTTGCCAAAACTCATGCATCATCATCATGATCTGATTATTTTACACTGATCAAAGTTCTGGCCGATGAATAAAAGTCTATAAACCCGTGTAATAAACATAATGCAGTGAAGTGCATGGGGCGCACACACTGCATAATTCAGTAGTGTGGTACTGTAATCAGATTGCACTGACATGGCCCTGTTTGAATCCTTTAAGATGCATCCTTTCCATTAACCTGATTTAACGGGTGGGTGTGTACAGAGCTCCAGAAGATGGCCGCAGAGGTGTTTGGGATGGAGGCGGCTCTCTATGTCCCCTCTGGAACCATGGCAAACCTCATAGCAGGTGAGGGAAAGAACCAGCTGTGTGTGTGTTGTTGTCCAGTTGAGAGAAGGCTGGATCTGCAATGGGTTTACAGCTGATCTCTCTACACTGCTGTGCAGAAGGTGGATCACATTTTAGTCATTTAGCAGACGCTCTTATCCAGAGCGACTTACAGTTAGTGAGTGCATACATTATTATTATTTTTTTTCACACTGGCCCCCGTGGGAATTGAACCCACAATCCCGGCATTGCAAACGCCATGCTCTACCAACTGAGCTACATCCCTGCCGGCCATTCCTTACCCTACCCTGGACGACGCTGGGCCAATTGTGCGCCTCCCCATGGGTCTCCCGGTCACGGCCGGCTACGACAGAGCCTGGATTCGAACCAGGATCACTAGTGGCACAGCTAGCACTGCGATGCAGTGCCTTAGACCACTATGCCACTCGGGAGACCACTGTGCCACCATAGTAGTAATTATGTAATACTTTTTTGGGTGTGTTTATGTGTTGTCCAGTAATGGTGCACTGCAGGGAGAGAGGAGACGAGATGATTGTTGGAGATCTGTCACACCTCCACATCTACGAGCAGGGAGGGAGTGCACAGGTACAGTGAACACACACACACACACAGCCACTGCACACACAAAGTGCACACTAAAAACACATGTGATTGTAATGTGTGTGTCAGCTGGCTGGTGTCCACTCCACCACGGTGACCAATCTACCTGACGGGACCTTTGACCTGGATCAGCTGGAGTCCAAGATTCGCCATGGTTACCCCGACGCCCACTACCCCCGCTCACGCCTGGTGTGTGTGGAGGACACACACAACATACAGGGAGGCCGCGTGCTGCCCCTACCCTTCCTGCAGGAGGTGTGTGTGTGTGTTCTTTGTAATCTTTGAAAGTAATCATCCTTGAAAGTGATCTATTTCTCCCGATCTAGGGATTATACCATAGTCTCTCAGCTGCTATAAACACATTAACAGTGAGGAAAAAGTTCAACAAATGACCCCTTTAGAGCACAAATCATAATTAATTTCCACATTTGTACAATCAGTATACTCGTGTTTGTTTGGTTCAGATTGAGCAGCTGTTGTGACTGATTGTATCTCATCAGCAGTGCATCTCCAGATCCAGCAGCCTTTTCTCTGTCCCAGTGTGAGCTATAGCAACTGTGTTGCTGGGACACCTCTGGCAGTCAGAAGTATTGTTAATACAACACTGCTCTGTTGGCTTTGATCTGTGTACCGGTACTTCAGTTCTCCACCTGTGCTGTTCTTGTTTGTGTTGTGACAAATGGTAAAGCGTGTGTTTTCTGGTGTTAAAATGATATTGTCCTTGAATATGGGATTGTTGTTGAATTAGTTGTTGAATTATCCCTCAGGTGAGTGCTCGAGAGTCTTGCAGAAAGGTATGGTGTTGTAACTCTGTTTTGTTTTGGTGTGTGTCTCTCCCTCAGGTAAAGGCATTAGCAGACAGGTATGGTCTGGCTGTACACATGGACGGAGCAAGAATTATGAATGCAGCCATTGCCCAGAAAGTCGCCCCATCTACAATCCTACAAAACACACACACCGTCAGCGTCTGCCTGTCCAAGGTCAGAACACACACACACCGTCAGCATCTGCCTGTTCAAGGTCAGAACACACACACACCGTCAGCGTCTGCCTGTTCAAGGTCAGAACACACACACACCGTCAGCATCTGCCTGTTCAAGGTCAGAACACACACACACCATCAGCTGGAATCATGTATTTGTGAGACGGACACTGTGTGTTACCTGCTGTGTGTGTGATCCTGTGTGTGATCCTGTGTGTGATCCTGTGTATGATCCTGTGTGTCTGTGTGTTGCAGGGTCTGGGTGCTCCAGTGGGCACCATGCTGGCTGGCCCTCAGGACTTCATCTCCAGGGCGGTGCGTTGTCGTAAAGCCCTGGGCGGAGGGCTGCGCCAGGCAGGCATACTGGCAGCCGCTGGCAAGCTGGCATTGGGGGACATGATCAACAGGCTGGAGGAAGACCACCGTCATGCCAGGACCTTCGCACAGGGTGAGCACACAAATAGACAAATGTGCACTTGCAAGACACACACGTGGACGTTTCTATTTCATAATATTTTCGTAACCAATCTGTCACATAACCTGTGTGTGTGTGTGTGTAGCTCTGTTGGAGTGCGACCCGCCTCTCTACGAGGTCGACATGGCTGCTGTGGAAACCAACATCCTGCGGTTCCGTCTGCGGGACACCTCATTGACCCCAACCGAGTTCTGTGCCCTGATGGCCGGGGTGGGGGAAGGCGAGCAGGCCGCTATGGGGCAGGGGGTACGGGTACTCATGTTCCCCCACATTGGAGGCTCTGTCAGGGCCGTCTGGCATCTGGGCATCTCACTGGAGGACACTCAGCTGGCCATCCAAAAGCTGCAGTTTGTGGCCAGGCAACACTATCAGCAAAGGCTCAGGGCCTAGTAAAGCCTCACATAGATTTAACTCCAACATGGCAAGCTGCTGGTTGGGCCCCCTGATCATGGATCTCTCATTTAGAGGGATTCACTTGAAGCACTTTGCGAAGAGTTGATTATTTGATTAATTAAATGTATATTAATCATTATAACAGCTTTTAATTAATTTAAATACAGGTACTGTACTTCATTTCAGAATATGTTTCTTATACAGACGTATTTCTTAGAGGTAAGCTGTTCTAACTAACAAACTAATAAATTATGTGATTGTCAACAAGCAGCTGCCCTCGAGTGGACTCTCATTGAAATGTAATGACTATGAAACGCCACAAGACGGCACTACAGGTCTTTGTCATGGCCTTGCTACCACGAAATGGGTACGTCATGTACTACTAGTAATCACCAGTCTATGCAACAGTCCAGACACGTTTTTTTTTACATGTCACATATTTTGTAGTTTACCAAAGACATATAACTCGTAATACATTGTTCGACCAGATTGAGAAAGAAAAAATAACATCAAAACATTCTGGCAGCGGTGGGATTCGAACCCACGCCATCGAAATGACTGGAGCCTAAATCCAGCGCCTTAGACCACTCGGCCACGCTACCGTCACACTTATCTCTGCAAATAGAAGTGAATTTGAATACAATAACGTGTTTATAGGGGGCTCTAAACTTAAAACATTTGTGCTTGTTACCGAGAGAAAGAAGCGAAGCGAGAAAGTCCATTCCCGTCAAAATATGTCCACGCGGCGGGAATAAGGCGGAAATATAACGATAAGCAGACCATAATCATTACTCCAAAGGCAAAACAATAAACGACAGTTTCTATTGGACAAATTCAGGCAGGTCCCGCCCCGTTTCCTTCCGTTTAAGAAACGTTTTGCAACAGAATCGGCGCAATAAATAAACATACCCCTGTGGCGGTAGCTAGGTTTACTAGCTAGCTGGCTATGTTGCTTCTGGAAGATGTTGCAGCCTGGTCTCATAGACTAAACGTAGCATAGTAAATGTAAATCTGGTACACTTAATAGTATGTTATCCGTTCTTAAGTTTCGTTTTTGCCTCTTTTACTTTCGGTTTTGTACACCAGCTTCAAACAGCTGAAACAACAATATTTTTGGTTATGGAAAATATATTTCACAGCGGTTTAGATGGTAAAATGATTATCTACACTATACTAGAACTATTATAGTTTTAGCAACCAGGAAATGGTGGAGCGATTTCTGCATAGTGCAACCACAGATAGAGCAATTAGATAAATATTTCACTGGATGTATAAATGTGAAGCATCTGTTTGGCGTTTCCACTCACTACCAAATATGGTGGTGAGAGGAAGCCCAGTGGCCGGCAGTGGGAGAAGATAGAGGGAGATGGATTTTGGCTGACATTATGGTAACGGAATTATTTAAATACATGCTAGAACGCGCCAACAGGTTCTCGCTAGCTCGTGCATGGCTCTGTCCACCTCATTGCTTGTTCTGACAACTATAAATTAATTTGCTCCCATTGGAAACGACAGGCTGTGGTCTATCTTGGGTTAGCTATAAAAATCTTTGGTGCAACTTTAAGGAAAAAAACGAAAGTAAGGTGGTTGGTCAGGATGGGCGTAAACGTCTAGCAACCAAAACTTGCGTGTTCGAATCTCATCACAGACAATTTTAGCTAATTAGCAATTTTGAAACTACTTACTACATTTGAGCTACTTTGCAACTATGCTGAACAAAAATATAAACACAACATGTAAAATGTTGGCCCCATGTTTCATGAGCTGAAATAAAAGATCCCAGAAATTTTCCATACGCACAAAAAGCTTATTTCTCTCATGTGTGAGTTTGTGTGCTCTGCCCCTCCCCCACGACCAGGCAGTTTGGAGAATGCATGCGCTTAGCACACCTGGAGGGGATGAGGGCCACAGTACTGTCCTCCCAGTCTGATGACCGTATTCTCCCCTCTGGGGTGATGCATCGTCGCAGCAGCACCCCTTCGGCCGCTTTGAGGGCCACCCCTCCAAACTCAGTACAGCTGAGGAGTTGATCCGCCTCGAACGTCAGGCGGAAAGCTTGCGGGAGGAAGTGGACACTTTACGGGGTGATGATGATGGCGACGACGCCGTCTCTCTCCACGCTGGAGACGAGTTGGAGTTGGGTGACAGTGCTTCAATGTTCCAAGCACGTCAGGGATCGACCCAGTCCACAGCGCCATATGTAACTGGGAGCACCACTACGGAGGCACACCCAGTGGTGATGGAAGCAACACGGGAGCTTTTAGCGAGAGTGGCAACCACCCTTGATATCAAGCTGGAAGAAGCACCATCTGAGCAGCTCCTTATTCCCATCTGCCCCAAGTTCACTTTGGCGCTCCACAAATACTGGAGCAAGATGGAACAATCAGACCAGGCCGTGGACTCTCCTAATGGATGCAGAGTTCTTGGGCTAGAACACTATCCGTTGATGGATGACATGGTGGCTGCCATGATCCTCCCTGACAAGGAGATCGTTGGCAAGGTGCCTCGCCTCAAACCAGGACCTGAAAGAGTAAGCGATGAACGGCTGAAAAGCACTTTTGGGACCCTCTCCATCATGGCGCGCCTCGTAAACGCGGCTACGATGCTGCAATCCTACCTCGCCCTGCTGATCCCTCGCCTCCCAGGGGGCGGTGACAAGCTTCTTAAGGAGGCCACAAAGGTGTCAAGGCTGCTCACTATGCTCCAGATGGACATGGCTCGTGCCAACGGCAAGGCTTTGGCTTCAGTGGTGACATCACGCTGCCATATTTTGCTGGCACAGTCTAAACTGCCACCGCCAGTTCAGAAAATATTATTGGAGCTCCCCTTCACGACAGGTTCCACCTTTGGGCCAGGGATCGACAACATCATACAGCAGACTACAACATTGCGCAAAGACAGAGAGACTTTGCAGGAGTTCTTGGCAACTGCGCGCCCTACCGCCGCCCCTCGGAGGAGCTGGAAGGCAGGGCAGGATGTCTCGAGGGAGCTCAAGCAACATATTGGCCACCCTCCTCCCCCGCCGAGACAGCAGGGGCAGGGAAATGGGAACAGCGTTTTACACCCCGACAGCAGAAGGACAGGTGACGTGATCACCCTTACAAGCAGCGGCACGCGGCTAAGAAGGATGGAGCCCGGCAGTCCTCCTGAGGAGCTGGCAGTTGGCCTCGGCTGTCTCTCCCAGGACCAAAGGGCAAACTGGGAGAGGCAGGTGGAGTCTCCTTGGGTACTGGACACAGTCCTGGAAGGATACAAACTCCAGTTCCGATGCAGACCGCCGTCCTACAGGGGAATCTGGGTTACCTCGGTGGCAGATGGGGGAAAGAAGGAGGCGCTCCAGTTGGAGATAGCCTCGCTCCTGAGCAAGGACACAATCAGGAAGGTAGAGCCGCTAGAACGGCTAAGTAGGTTCTACTCCACATATTTCATAGTTCTGAAAAAGGACGGCAGATTTCGGCCGATCCTGGACCTGTGCGGCCTCAACAAATGTTTAAAGGAGCTCAAGTTCAAGATGCTCTCACCAGCGCGGGTGTTGCAGGCAGTTTCGAGCAGCCAATGGTTCACCACGCTCGACCTGAAGGATGCGTACTTCCACGTTCCTGTTCATCGAGATCACTGTAAGTACCTCCGGTTTGCCTTTGAAGGAGTGGTTTACGAATTCAAAATCCTCCCGTTCGGCCTCTCACTGGCGCTGCGTACATTCACAAAGTGCATGGACGCAGTCCTAGCGCCTATCATGTCCCAGGGCATTTTAGTGCTGAACTACCTGGACGACTGGCTGGTGTGTGCTCAATCAAGAGAGCAAGCTACAGCACATTCAAGACCTCACCCTAAACAGGGAGAAGAGCAACCTGACTCCCTCACAGATGGTGGTCTTCCTGGGGATGTTGATCGACTCAACTCTTATGAGAGCACGTCTCCCTCAGGTGAGATTGGAGAAGATACAGGCCTACCTAGACCGTTTCCGGCTTGGATGAGCCGTGTCTGTATTAGAGTGCCAGAAGTTACTCAGCCTACTCACATCGGCTTCTCTGTTGATTCCGCTGGGACTTCTTCACCTCAGGCCACTCCAGTATGGTTCAACTCTCACCATCTACAGTACACCAGAGACGACACAGATATTGTCAGCTATCGGTGACAAATGCATGTGTGAGGACTCTGTTGAAATGGCACTCTCACTCCTTCCTCTTGGAGGGAGTGAAACTGATAAGAGTCCACCGCAGGGAGCTAGTGTGCACCGATGCCTCGCTAGCAGGTTGGGGGGCAGTGTTCAGAAGCATGGCACGCTGGAGCCCACCATGGAGTGGCAAGCACATCCAACAGTTTTTGCCCTACTTGGAGGGGAAGCATGTCCTGGTCAGATCAGACAACACCACCGTGGTGTATATCAATCACCGGGGGGACTGAGATCACGGCACCTCCACGAAATGGCTCGGGAGCTCTTGCTGTGGGCTCAGACCCGCTTAGTGTCACTGCGGGCAGCGCACATCTTGAACCGGGCAGCGGACATGCTTTCGAGAAATGGCCCGCCGGAGGGGGACTGGAGTCTACACCCTCAGGTGGTGTTATAGCTGTGGGAAAGGTTCGGGAGAGCGCAGGTGGACCTGTTTGCATCTCAGGAGAACACTCATTGTCCCAGCTGGTTCTCGATGTCGGACCCTCCAGGTCCTCTGGGTTTGGACGCCCTCGCTCACGATTGGCCAGCAACGACATTTTATGCATTCCCACCATTTCCCCTGATCACAGCTATGCTGGACAGGGTCAGTTTGAAGGGCCACCGGCTGCTCCTGATACCCCATACTTGCCGAGATGACCATGGTTCAGCCTCCTGTTATCCCTATGGCAGCTGCCGCTGAGACCCGACCTGCTCTCTCAGGCTCAGGGAACATTCTGGCATCCGGACCCCCGCCGCCTCCAGCTTAGGTCTTGGCCCCTGAGAGGCGTAAATGGGCAAGTCTAGGCATTCATGACAATGTGGTGAACACATTGCGGAATGCCAGGGCGTCCTTCACCAACACCTCATATCAAATGCGGTGGGGCATATTCTGTACTTGGTGTGATTACTTGGTGTAATTTTTTTGGGGGGTTTATTGAATATTAAAACATACAATCTACTTGCAGTGAAGCCGCTCAACATTTACATTACATTCAGTCATCTAACAGACTCCCATCCAGAGCGACCCACAGAAGCAACCAGGGTCAACGCCCTGCTCAAGGGCACGTCGACAGATCTCCCACAAGGTCAAAAACGGGGACCCGAACCAGCGACCTATTAGCCACCGGCCCAAGCTTTCAACCGCCAGGCCACCAGCCCGCCAAGATCCCCCCCACAGTTCCCTGAGAGCTCCCCACAGCCCCTGAGACTCCCCACAGCCCCCCCCCCCCACCCCCACCCCCCACACCCCCCAAAATACAATAATAATAATTCCAAATGGGTGCAGACAAGGGGAGTGTTATCCTCTGGCCTATCCTCACTTTCTGGAAACAGGAGACAAAGGGCTGTGAGACAGGGGTTTGATTCTATATACATGGAAAGTGGGATGTATACGGAGGGTGCAGGGCAACAGAAGGCGAACAGCAGAGGGGCTAAGGACCTTAAAAATGGGGAAAGGGCCGATAAAACGGGGGGAAAGTTTGCAGGACTCCACCTGGAGGAGCTGATCCCGAGTGGAAAGCCATACACTCTGCCCAAAACGATAGCGGGGAGCAGGGGTCCGGTGGCGGTCCGCCTGTCGTCGATACCTGGAGGTGGTCTTGATAAGAGCGGCCCGGGCTCTCTTCCAGTATGACGACAGCGATGGACGAACATCTGGGCAGAAGGTATGCTGACCTCTTCCTCTTGCTCCGGGAAGAGCGGGGGCTGATATCCCAGGGAACACTCAAAAGGCAAGAGACCAGTAGCAGAACCGGAAAGGGTGTTGCGGGCATATTGACGGGACAAGACGAACTGGCAACAGACAAACAGAAAACGCAGGTATAAATACACCTGGTGGGGGTTGGAGACAATCACAAGACAGGTGAAACAGATACCATATTGGAGTGATACAATATAGTGCTACATAACAAAGGTTACGTATGTAACCACGGTTATGTGAGCTATTGGATCACTCCAATCCTCTTGTCGGTGATCTACAGCGCCTTGAAAAGGACATGAGGTGGGAGTAGTGCAGCGGCAGCTATTTAAGGGTGTCAGCCGCAGCACTACCTGGTACACGGGACTAATCTGAAATTCTTACTCTGAATATATCCTGCCGAGTGGAAGGATACCATATTGGAGTGATCCAATAGCTCACATAACCGTGGTTACATACGTAACCTTCGTTCAGCTCTGCTCTACTTTATGCAAATTGCACGCGACCACCACTGCCGTTAACCAGTCAGGTGAGGAGCAGATGTTTGCTTGAAAATCTTCCCTTCATGAAACATAGTTCCACCTGTCATTAGTTCCAGGTAAGCAGAACCAAAAAAGATGGAGGAAAGCAAATCATCGCTGTGTCTGGTTTTCCAATTCTATATGATTTTGCTTTGCTAGAAAACAGAGACAAAATCATAAGGTCAATGGCATGGAGGAGGATTGCAGAGATTGTTGGTGTTAATGGTGGGTGAAGAGAGATTTGCAGAACAATGTTTACTTGTGCTGCTAGCTAGCTATGAACATCAACCTAAACCTCAAAACTGTGATCAAAGCCACCATTTGTGAATGTGTTGAGTAAATTAAATAGTGAAATTTGCCCACCAAAGGATAGAAATCACCAGTAACACGCATTATAACATTGTAAATTATACACTAAGCATGAATTTCCCATGTAATATGCTACCAATTGGATTATGGTATCTTAACATTATGATTCTCATATATTATAGTTTATGGCTCTTTCATTATACTTGTCATAGCTCACATGAATGGGTAATTTGGGTAAAGGAAATTGTGGCTTTGCAAATCTATCTTTACCCATCATCAATACCAACGTCTCTGCAATCCTCCTCCATGCCATTGACCTTCTGATTTTGTCTCTGCATTCTAAAATAATTCTCAGCAAATAAACAAGGTAGAATTACAACGCTCCCCACGCAACATTATTTTCCCTTTTGATATTTTTAATTTGCCTACAAATTGCCAGTTCCTTATTTACATGTATAGTACTGTACCTAGAATACAGTACATTATCTATGTCTATCATTTTAAATTGAGAACATATAGCTAGCTCATCAATATGCAAATGATGTATGAGTTTAGATAATTTCTGCTTCAGATATACAATGACAAGGGGTGCAGCGGTCTAAGGCACTAGAGGCGTCACTACAGACCCTGGTTCGATTACAGGCTGTATCACAATCCGGCCATGATTGGGAGTTCCATAGGGCGGCACACAATTGGCCCAGTGTTGTCCGGGTTTGGCCGGGGTAGGCCGTCATTATTTTTAGGGGGTAGATCAGCTTTAATATTGCAGATAGATTGTAACTTCCATCAATGTAATTGTCTGCATCACTTCCAATCCCCCATATATTAAATAGTACCCGCAAAACACCAGTCTCAACGTCAACAGTGAAGAGGCGACTCCGGGATGCTGACCTTCTAGGCAGAGTTGCAAAGAAAAAGCCATATCTCAGACTGCCCATCTTGATCTTTTCTTTTTATTGGCCAGTCTGAGATATGGCTTTTTCTTTGCAACTCTGCCTAGAAGGTCAGCATCCCGGAGTCGCCTCTTCACTGTTGACGTTGAGACTGGTGTTTTGCGGGTACTCTTTAATGAAGCTGCCAGTTGAGGACCTGTGAGGCATCTGTTTCTCAAACTAGACACTCTAATGTATTTGTCCTCTTCCTCAGTTGTGCACCGGGGCCTCCCACTCCTCTTTCTATTCTGGTTAGAGCCAGTTTGCGCTGTTCTGTGAAGGGAGTAGTACACAGCGTTGTTCGAAATCTTTAGTCTCTTGACAATTTCTCCCATGGAATAGCCTTCATTTCTCAGAACAAGAATAGACTGACGAGTTTCAGAAGAAAGTTATTTGTTTCTGGCCATTTTTAGCCTGTTATCGAACCCACAATTGCTGATGCTCCAGATCCTCAACTAGTCTCAAGAAGGCCAGTTTTATTGATTCTTTAATCAGCACAACAGTTTTCAGCTGTGCTAACATAATTGCAAAAGGGTTTTCTAATGATCAATTAGCCTTTTAAAATGATAACTTGGATTAGTAAACACAACGTGCCATTGGAACACAGGACTGATGGTTGCTGATAATGGGCCTCTGTACGCCTATGTAGATATTCCATTAAATATCAGCCGTTTCTTATACATAGCCATTTACAACATTAACAATGTCTATACTGTATTTCTGATCAATTTGATGTTATTTGAATGGACAAAAAAATGGCTTTTCTTTCGAAAACAAGGACATTTCTAAGTGACCCCAAACTTTTGAACGGTAGTGTACATACATACATACACATATAAATACATAAATATACACATACATACACTACCAGTCAAAAGTTTGGACACACCAACTCATCCAAGGGTCCCTCCTCACTTAAATTTGTTTACATTGTAGAATAATAGCGAAGGCATCAAAACCACATCAAAACCACGAAACAAGACATATGGAACCATGCAGTAACCAAAAAAGTGCCAATCAAAATATATTTTCTATTTGAGACTCTTCAAATAGCCACCCCCCGCCCCGATGACAGCCCCGCACCCTCCCGCCACCCTCCCAACCAGCCCCATGAAGTAGTCACCTGGAATGCATTTCAATTAACAGGTGTGCCTTCAAAGTTAATTTGTGGAATTTATTTCCTTCTTAATAAGTTTGATCCAATCATTTGTGGTGTGACAAGGTAGGGGGGGTATACAGAAAATAGCTCTGTTTTGTAAAAGACCAAGTCCATATTTTGGCAAGAACAGCTCAAATAAGCAAAGAGAAACGACAGTCCGTCATTACTTTAAGAGATGAAGATCAGTCAACACGGAACATAATAATATGCCATTTAGCAGACGCTTTTATCCAAAGTGACTTACAGTCATGTGTGCATACATTTTTTACATATGGGTTGTCCCGGGGATCGAACCCACTACCCTGGCGTTACAAGCTCCATGCTCTACCAATTGAGCTACAGAGGACCACAAGAACTTTGAAAGTTTCTTCAAGTGCAGTCGCAAAAACCATTAAACGCTATGATGAAACTGGTTCTCATGAGGACCGCCACAGGAATGGAAGACCCAAAGTGACCTCTGCTGCAGAGGATAAGCTCATTAGAGTTACCAGCCTCAGAAATTGCAGCCCAAATAAATGTTTCACAGAGTTCAAGTCACAGACACATCTCAACGTCAACTGTTCAAAGGTGACTGTGTGAATCAGGCCTTCATGGTCGAATTGCTGCAAAGAAACCACTACTAAAGGACACCAATAAGAAGAAGAGACCTGCTTGGGCCAAGAAACACGAGCAATGGACATTAGACTGGTGGAAATGTGTCCTTTGGTCTGGATTTGAAATTGGAGATTTTTGGTTCAAACCGCCGTGTCTTTGTGAGACGCGGTGTGGGTGAACAGATCATCTCCGCATGTGTAGTTCCCACCGTAAAGCATGAAGGAGGAGGTGTTATTGTGTGTGTTTGTTTTACTGGTGACACTGTCTGTGATTTATTTAGAATTCAAGGCACACTTAACCACCATGGCTACCACAACATTCTGCAGCGATACGCCATCCCATCTGGTTTAGGCTTAGTGGGACTATCGTTTGTTTTTCAACAGGACAATGATCCAACACACCCCCAGGCTGTATAAGGGCTATTTTACCAAGAAGGAGAGTGATGGAGTGCTGCATCAGATGACCTGTCCTCCACAATCCCAAGCCTCAACCCAATTGAGATGGTTTGTGAAGAGTCGGACGGCAGAGTGAAGGAAAAGCAGCCAAAAAGTGCTCAGCATATGTGGGAACTCCTTCAAGACTGTTGGAAAAGCATTCCAGGTGAAGCTGGTTGAGAGAATGCCAAGAGCATGCAAAGCCGCCACCAAGGCACAGGGCGGCCACCCGAAGAATCCCAAACACAAAACACACCTCAATATTTTCAACACCCCTTTGATTACTACATGGTTCCATATGTGTCACTCCACAGAATGTGTTCTTAACTGACTTGCCTCGTTAAATAAAGGTTTAAAAAAATAAAAAATAAAATAATTATAAATGATAGGCCAGTTACGCCATCATACTGTAGGCCTTTGGCTGCATTGGTGAATAATGCCATTATGATAACGTTACCGGTCTTCTAGCCACTGCCGCTCCTCATCTCATCATTCCATTTGTTTTGTCTTGTTTATAACACACATCTCCTCATATCCCCTCATCAGTACCTGTATAGGTGTTCCCTCTGCCCCATTGTCTTTGTGTATGATTGTTTATTGTGGAGGAGAGAGAAGCTCGTTGGAGCTCTGTGTATTTTGTATCGCCGGGAATATTCCCTGTGTGCCTTGTATTTTCCAGTGCGCCTGTTTTGCACACTGGAGTGTTTTTACGCATTTCTGCCTAACTCTGTGGTTCAGAATAAATCCTGTTATTCCGTGATTTACCCTCCTGCGCCTGACTCCTTCAAAATCACTTCATCACAGAATCACACACCCGAACATAATAATAATAATATGCCATTTAGCAGACGCTTTTATCCAAAGTGACTTACAGTCATGTGTGCATACATTTTTACGTATGGGTGGTCCCGGGGATCGAACCCACTATCCTGGCGTTACAAGCGCCATGCTCTACCAATTCAGCTACAGAGGACCACATGGAGTCAGCAGGAGAGGAGCACCTGCCTGGAGTAGTGGCACGGTTCCGGGAGCATTCGACTATGCTAACCAGGTCCACCTCCAACGCGCCGTGTGTCGCCAGAATGCCAACGCTGACCACCACCGCAGTGAAGCCCCGGTCTTTGTACCGGGTGATCAGGTCTGGCTCTCGACCCGGAATCTGCCCCTCCGCCTGCCCTGCCGGAAGCTGAGCCTGCGGTTTGTGGGGCCGTTCAAAGTCCTGAGGAGAATAAACGAGGTTACTTATAGGTTACTACTCCCTCCAGATTAACGCATTAACCCCTCATTCCATGTGTCTCTCTTCAGGCCGATGGTGGTTGGGCTGCTCCAGGAGTCTGAGGTGCGGGAGGTCCCGGTGAGGGATATCCTCGATCCCTTCCTGTTGCGGGATTTCCACCGTCGCCATCCGACTCGCCCTGCTCCGCGTCCTCCTGGTCATCCCCGAGGAGCTGCGCGTCAAGGGATGGGGGGGTACTGTCATGACTTCATCCGAGACTGCCTCCTCTCATTGTTCGGGCAGGCTTCGGCGTTCGTCGTCACCGGTCTTCTAGCCACTGCCGCTCCTCATCTCATAATTCCATTTGTTTTGCCTTGTTTGTTACACAGACCTGGTTCATATCCCCTCATCAGTACCTGTATAAGTGTTCCCTCTGCCCCCTTGTCTTTGTGTGTGATTGTTTATTGTGGAAAGAGAGAAGTTCGGTGGAGCTCTGTGTATTTTGTATCGCTGGGAATATTCCCTGTGTGCCTTGTATTTTCCAGTGCGCCTGTTTTGCACACTGGAGTGTTTTTACGCATTTCTGTGTAACTGTGGTTCAGAATAAATCCTGTTATTCTGTGATTTACCCTCCTGCGCCTGACTCCTTCAAAATCACTTCATCACAGATAAGCTGCAAAATGGTTTCACATGGCTGATATCCTGAGACAGAGTGACAATCAAATAAAACCAATTGGAAAGCTCACAACTGGACAAAAAGGTCATGTTCAAATCAAATCAAATCAAATTTGATTTGCCACATGCGCCGAATACAACTGGTGTAGACCTTACAGTGAAATGCTTACTTACAAGCCCTTAACCAAAATGCAGTTTTAAGATAAATAAGTGTTAAGTAAAAAATTGATAAGTAAAACATTAAAATTAAAAATAATGAAAGAGCAGCAGTAAAATAAAATAACAGTAGGGAGGCTATATACAGGGGGTACCGGTACAGAGTCAATATGCGGGGGCACAGGTTAGTCGAGGTAAGTGAGGTAATATATACATGTGGGTAGAGTTAAAGTGACTATGCATAGATAATAAACAGAGAGTAGCAGCAGCGTTAAAGAAGGGGTGGGGGGACAATGCAAATAGTCCGGGTAGCCATGATTAGCTGTTCAGGAGTCTTATGGCTTGGGGGTAGAAGCTGTTAAGAAGCCTTTTGGACCTAGACTTGGCGCTCCGGTACCGCTTGCCGTGCGGTAGCAGAGAGAACAGTCTGAAACAAGTGTAAACACTTCACGCCAATGAATCAACATTGAATTAATCAAAATATAATTTCAAAATGTACAAATAATCTAACTTGTTTGTAAATGTTAGACATTTTTGTACGTAGGCTATTATTACTAAAGCATAATTTTGGGTGAAAAAAAAGTCCATACCAGAGGTGGTCAACCTTTACTCCACTCCCTGATCTACTGGGTGAGCAGGATTCTATTCCAGCCCAGCAATAATACAAATGTTCATCAACTCATTAGATTTGATAAGTTGAATCAGGTGTATTAGTGCTGGGCTGGAACAGAAGCCTGCACACTCAGCATAGGATTGGCCTGCTACAGATGTAATACGTTTGTAGCCTACATTGTGTGTGACTTTTAACTGTATTGTTGTATACAACATTTGCTAATATAAGTACACATACAACCCATGGCATAAAAGGATGTGCAAGCAGTCTCTTGGGACATTTACTGGGACCTCTTCATCTGCAGACAGGCTTTCGCAGCTCTCCATATCTGAGGACAGACATCACAAAGAAACAGGCTTCATTTTATTACAATTAGACAGCCCTGGCTATTATCGCTCTGTCTGTCTTTTCCACTCGGGACTAAAACTGGATAATATTTTCATGTCAGTTTTTAATTTACAGTGATAAATAGGCATACATCAAGTAGGGCTGACGCCATTAGCCACTGGTCGATAGGCTTTTGGCAAATATATTTTTTTAATGTTATGGCACTAATCCCAACAAAAAAAAATGTAATCCAATGTGGATGGCACACCACTATCACCAGTAGTAGATTTACCGTTAATTACCATCATTTATAATAATAATATGCCATTTAGCAGACGCTTTTATCCAAAGCGACTTACAGTCATGCGTGCATTCATTATTTTTTTTTGTGTATGGGGTGGTCCCGGGGATCGAACCCACTACCTTGGCGTTACAAGCGCCGTGCTCTACCAGCTGAGCTACAGAGGACCATTTATCATCTACAATGTTTGTTTGGTTACAGTCATTTCTGTTAATGCATTCAATATATTATTATTACAGTCTTACCGTTATCACTGTTGGAGTGGACACATTGTTTGCAGAGCACACAACCTCAGCTACACTTGTGAGAAAAGTTTTGGTTTATTTCATTCCATTTATGAGTTGTCCATTTATTCATTGTCTTTTGTTTGGAGCGTTTCTGTCAATCTTGAGTAAGGATACACACCTGATTACGCATAGAAGTAGGCCTAGGTTACCTGGCCTGTGTGCAAATGTAGGCTTTTAAATGTGCCTATTTGGGGATCTGATACTATTTCTTATTGTCTTAACTCACCATCACGATGGAGCTTCTCAAAGTAATGTTTTCTTCGCCTCAAACAGCAAGTAAACAAAGTCTGTTTTTAGATCCATTGAGAATGACAACAGTTCCTCAACATAGCCTAGTTGAAAAATCTTTCCAGTTCGCTCCCTTTCAATAATCACTCAAACTTGGCACTCCAAATGGAAAAGGTTGCCGACCGCTGGTGTAGCCTATCACCGGCAACTTCAGGAGCATAATGGTCAAATCTGCAAGGCCATCAGCAGCGAGCAGCGGGAGGAGGGTCGGGAACAGTTTTTTTTTCTTCTGGTTAGGCTATATTGATCTCTGGCTCCTCTTTAGTAATTTGTGTGTCTTCATTTTTAATCGCAGTGCCTAAAGCATTAGACAAGCTCAGTAGCCTACATATAGTTGATTTTATTCAAACATATATGGAAAAATACACTATCGTATATGAAGATTATGACGTTGTTAATGTTTTAAGTGGAACCGGAGAGGACGTTGATTTTAGTATCAAGAGGGAATGTTTTAGTGTAACGCCACATACAACAGACAGGAAGTGTGTTGCAGACAGGGGATTGGACAGTAGAGGGAGCCACCCACATCTTGGGGAGATTATATATACTGGGGGAAAAACGAAGAAGAGTCAGAGGCATTCAGATTAATTTGGGAGGTGCTTCTCCAGACACCGCGGGTCTGTAACTTATGCTGTAACCTTGTGATATTAATAAAAGCCTCTAATCACGGTGCAGCCTAAGCGGACTCTTTGTTGACAGCAATAATTGCCAGCATTCACCCGATACGACAAATGGCGCCCAACGTGGGGCTGGTCTGCATCTCTCCTTTGCTCATTCGTAGCCGCCAGGCTAACTTCGGTCTGAAGTCATGGCCAGACAAGGGTGAGTGTTCCTCACAGCTAAGTTGTTAGTTTGGATACTGCTTGTGTACACTGGAGGGGTGTACCATTACGACCGAAATGTGCCTCATGTGGCGTTATTGCTGTCGACTAGGAGTCTGTAATAATATTCTAAAATGTGATTCCATTGGTAAACGGCAGATAATTGGAATTTTAGAGCATAAAACGGTAGGAATTAAGTATTGAAGGTGTACAATTAAGGCAGATATGCGCATACATTAGAGCACTGTACCGCTTAAGACCCCAGGGGGGCCATTTTAGAAATGGGCCGACAAATCCGGTTGCACGATAGAATGTGCAAGTCGGCGTGTTTAAAAAAAAAAAACTCGGGTTAATGAAATGTATCTGATTGTGATTATTGCTCGACTTTCGTCCGACGGGGGGTCTGTTGGGTCTGATTTCTCTGTGAATTGTCATTAAGTCCACGGTAGCACAAAACGGTAGGAAAATATGTCAAAAGAAAAAGGGCAGTGCAGGATGCTTATTTGTGTGTGGTAGGCCCCAGTTAGCTAAAGGCTAAGGCTAATGTTAATGCTAAATGCTAATTGTGTTGCGTGCTACATGCTAACGTATCCTTAGAGGGCCATTGCGATGGATTAAAGCCTCTTAAACTTGTTTGTGTGTGTGGAATTCAGAGTTCTACGCAAATGTGAGCTCTGTTATGTGTAATTGTTCGATTATAAGGTATAAAATAGTGAAGCTGTAGCGTAATGCTATCGTTCTATTGTGTGGCAATCGTATGGTTAAATGGATTTGCGCATGCGCTTGATTTTACGGCGCTAAAACTACGACACGAGGTGATTTGCTAAAACTACAACACGGGGTTGTGGGTAAAGGGTCATATTTCTGTGGGGTTACACTGCAGGGGGAGAAATAGCCACAGACAAGAGGTATTTGGACACGAATCTTCTAAATCGTTAAAGTGACTGTTGTTCGAACATGAAACTATTTGTTGAGATGTAGTGAATTTATAAATTAGATATATGGTGACGGATTATAATAAATTGAATTAGAAGACGATTAAAATAAATAAAAATTAAAATTTTTTTTTTTGAGCGATCTATTTAATCCTGAGTTAAGTCTTAAAGCGAATGTGAGTGGGGGAATATTGAATATGGTTGAAGTAACTCATTATTGCATTAACTACTAAAATCTTTTCCTGTGTCTCTGTTCTTTTGTCATATGAGAGGCGCAATAGGACGATACGACAGCAGAGAGGGAGAGAAAGAGAAGGGGTGCTGACGTACACGTCACGTGACGCGACAGAGGATCGAGTCAAGGGTTTGAGACTGGTCTGGTTACAAAATCTTCCCCTACAGGATATTTGATGTTATGACAATTTCACATAGGCTTGGCAAATAAAAATTGCATTTTAGAGGCTATGTGCATCACTGGGGTTGATTGGAGTTGTGTTGGGAATCAAGGACTGACATTATTCTGTAAAATAAAGATAATTAGGTGCTTATAGAGTAAGGGGTTATGGGAATTGTAGTAATGGTAGGGTTACAGGCTTTGTTTATGGGTATTGTAGTCTGAAGTTGACTACTTGCATTTGATGGGTTGTGGTAAGATAGCCACCACTAATTGATAAATTGGTGACATAGGATGTAGAAATAAAAAATTGGTTTTAATTATTCATAATTTTTAATTGAGTTTTTAATTGATTTTTTATTTTAATTAGAAATGGTTTTTGAAGCCATAGGCTATATAGTCTAAAATAAAATAATTCACGATAAAGGAATATAAAAGGGTTGTTACAATGGGGAAAAACGACATCAAGGCTATGAAAGTCATTACACCGGTTGATATAGTACAAAATGGTAATCCTTTAGTTAAGAGTATTGCTAGGTTATCCGGCAAATGAAACAAAAGTTGCCCTTCATTCTCAAACAAAAACTGATAAAAGATTCCAGCGATAAGATAAAGGTATAGAGAAAATGCTAAAGGAAGGAAAGGCGACAGGAAAACTAATGGCAGAAGTTAGTACACCTTTCTCACATACGGATTCAGCAAAAAGACACCCACCTTACGAGAAGGAAGTAGAGCTTAGGGATGTTTATCCTCAGCTTCCAGGGATCATCCAGGAGGGTGATTGTTGCATCAGAGATGAAGATGAATAATAGATAGAGGACAAGCAGAAACGACCAGAAAGATGAATCCAAAACTCCAGAAGGAAGAAAATGAGATGACTAGTTTAGAAGAAGTAACACAACTGGATGAACAACTCAAGAAGAGAAGATACAGAAGGAGAAAACCTGCTGAGAAAAGGATCCCAAGAATTGGAGGAGAAGAATACATTGAGGCCAAGCAGCTGAAGAAAAGTAAGAAGATGATAGAAGATGATATTTCGAGGACAGAACTTAGAATATAAGCTTTTGAAGAATCCTGATATGTCAACAGCAAGAAAGAACAGGATCAAGAAACTCTCAGAAAACTCAATCATACAACTGGTGGAGAAGAGAAGCTTTGGTTATGAAGAATCAGAGTGAACCAAATCAACAATCACTGTTACAGCTTCAACTGAACAAGATCAAATGCAATTGTACCAGCCACCAAGGGCGGTACCAGGTGTTCCATATCCACAGTTTCTGGACAGACACAGAATTGGAGAGGAAGAGGACGAGAAGGCTTAGAAGGAGGAGGAAGATTTCAGCTACACTTCCAGCAATCTCCAGAAGACGGTTATAATTGTGGACAGATTGGTCACTTTACCTGTGACTGCAACAAGTCAGGAGGAAACAACAGAGAACATTTTTAAGGAAGATACAGGGGCCAGTCAAGATCACCTGTTCTCCAGGTGAACCCTAAAGATTCTAGAGTGCCTAGAAGGTACGAAGGGGGGTGTCAGCTGATATCACCGATTAGGGAGAAGAACAAAAATATCCAACAATTGAAGTGAAAATAAAAAGGACTATGAGAAGTGATGGTGAATAGTGGAAAAACGTATCTGTGTTCAGCCTAAAGAGGTTAAACATCTCACTATGTAAAATTAACTAATTAGGATAGGGATTTGAGGTAGTAAAACAGCTAATTACTCTTAAGGAACCAATTGAGCTCTGCTATAGAACTCAAAGAGAAATTAAAATAGACATACTAATATTAGAACATATACCTATTGCATTATTGGGAAGAGATGCATTGTGTAAATTGAACTGTACAATAAGATGTACACTAGACGGCTGTCTGGTAGAAGATTTTAAAAAGTAGGGTTTTTGGGAATCATATTTGCTTAAAAAGATAATATCATAGGAAGGATGATAATCTATTAGACTGCCTATTAGACAATCTGTCTGAAAAATAAAGTTAAAAGGGGTGACTGTTATTCTGGGTTACATTCTTACACCAAGGGATTTCAGGCTAGGCTAAAAGGTGTTTAGTCGTTTGCCAAGTCTGTGTGTAAAGAAGTCAGAAGCAGGTGGGGACCTTCCCAATCACATATTCTAAAATTTGGTGGTAAAGGGATTTTGTGAATAAATCAGTGGAAAAGGTTTTTAAAGGTTAGGGGAAAAGATTAGACAAAAAAGTTAGGAGAACTAGGGTTGAAGGAACTCTAAGACAGTAAGCTAAGTTTCAAAGTTAGTAGTAAGAGAGAGAGAACAGTGGGGAAGGACATTTTAGAGTAGGAAGATCAAGGTAATTATAGGTGTATTTTTTATAATCAAAAGTTTGAAAGTCAGGGATTAGAGGTAGGACTGAGAGTTGGGAAAAAGTGACACTAGTGGGGATAGATGGAAGTACAAGCAAAGACTTCAAAGCTTTGGGGAAAATGGATGAAGTAACTAAGGACATTAACACTTCAGTCTATTAAAACAACAGTGAGAAGCAATTTAACTCTTTCAACATTGATAGTTATTAAAGCCATAAATATATCGCATTTGATTATAAGGGAGCCAATGGCTCCAGCACAAATTTTAGAGGAAAAATACTTATTAGGGTTAGGATGGGGACGTTCCTCCCACATGGAGAGATAATTATGGAGAAGAAGTATTGTTATCAGGACCAGAAGTAGAAGCAAGCTGTTGCACCTAATCAAAGGAGATATAGTTTGTACAACAATATGAAGTGGAAGAGGGTTATGAGTGATTGTTCATTTATTTTGCGTAATGTTACAGAGAAAGATCAGGGAGAATATATGTGTACTTATCTAGTGCAAGCATTAAAATTTGTTCCGGTTAAGAATTATTGGTTAAAGGGCTATGTAATTCGTAAAGTGACGCTTATAATGGAAGATTTGAAGTCTGTTGGAGTTTCCACAGTCACCAAAGGAGTTCAGGAAGAATAGATTACAGTAGTCACTCCAACAGTAGATAATACACATAGGATATCGGTAGCTTTCCCACTAGAAATAATTAAGGTTGATACATCAACTAAATCAACTACTTTAATGGTAACTTTGGAAGGGATTAATGATACGATGGCAATAGCAAATGTAGGAAGTATGACACCGACAACAACTTTTCTGAAATTAAAGGGGGTAGTGTAGTGTCTTAGAGTCTGTGATGTGCTGACCTTTGCAAAAAGTGTGTTAGAGGAAACTTGGCTCTAGGATTTTGCTGATGTTGCAAATGGTGTAACAGATGAACTTTACTCTACTTTGCTGAAACATCTGGAAAGCATTACTAAAGGTCCTGGAAAAAATCATATGGGGAGAGATGTGAAAGGACCAGGGATTGGATTTTAGAATCACACCATATTACGTCATAAATGATATAAAACCATGTCTTGAAGAGAGAAAAGGGGAGAATAGCGAATTACAGAATTGGCTCTTGCTGTTCTTCAGATATCTGCAGGTATCTGTAAATCTGACGCTGAAACTCTTTGTTATAATAAACCTTTATAAACAAAGTACAGTGTCGGCGGACTTCTTATCATCATGGCATAGATCAGCATCGTTGTCTTGGACACCACAGAATGGCGACGAGTATTGGGGCGTCTTGCATCTTTTCTCAGCGTTCCATTCATGGGCTACGAAGTGACTCCCGCTCAAGAGGCATGCAGATACGGTGAGCTTTCTCACAAACTTTGGGCGCTGGTCGGTTCGTGTGGCTGTGTGTGTGTGCGCTGGGGGGATGTACCGTCAAAGAACTTGTGTGTGCGTTTTGCAGTTTTTTTTTTTTGCTGTGTGATAGGAATTCCGTTCTAAATTTTCTAAATTAGTTTGCGTTGAGAACAACGCAAAAAGTGGGGAGTGTCTATAGGGCACACCGATAGGACACACATATTTTGGCTTGGAAAAAGTGTGAGAGAGTGTCCAGGAAAGGCATGAAGGAATAAGGCTAGAAAATAAGTAAAAGTATACTTTTAGGAAGTCGCTAATTAAGGAAGCCCTCAAACGAGGCGATCATTAAGATGGGCCATAAATCCTAGGAGAGTTATTAGATTGACTCTCGGGTCAGTTCTGGGAACTGTGGGATTGTAGAAGATATATTCAATTGTATGTTACCTCTCGGAATATGGTTGACGAATTATATGTCCGAAGTGACCTCTCATTGAATGTCTACAACTCGAGGTAGCACAAATTTAGAAGGAACAAGAGAAATAAGGAGCGACGGTAGCATGCTTAGTGTATTGTCTGAACGGATGCATTCCTTTTGAACTGTGTGTATGAGAGGAACGGAGCCTGCGTGTGTGTGTGTGAGGAGGAGAGCCTATGTCTCTGTGTGTGTGTGAGACAGAGAGAGAGCCGCTACATGTGTGTACATGGAGAGGTCTCTGATGTGTTCCAGCTGTGTGTCGACTAAGGCTATGACAACAGGGGTTTTACTATTTTGTAAGGAAATATGTTATTTAAGGTCAAAACCTTATGAGTCTCCATAAAAAGAGAATGTTCATTAACTATTAGAATAGCATGACCCTACAGGGAGGACTTTTTTAAGAGTATATAGAGATGTTTTGTAATTGATAACAACATAACTATAAATCTGCAGATTAGGATAAGTGAAAGATAACAAACTTGGAAGTGGGATTTGTGTTCTATGTTCTATGTGTTCCGTGTTCGTCTGTGAGCTCTGTTAACTGTTATTGTCTATGGGAGGAGAGAACGGAGCGACAGCGGGTCTGTCTGTTCCTTTCACTCTGAAATCACATTGGTGACTGAACTGCGCACGCGTAGGATTTTATGAGTTTAGAGTTACGTGCAACAGATGTGCCACTCCCCTGCACTGAACTGCTGGGAGAAGCAGACTCAGAGCAGACAAGTGAAATGTTCTGTTGAATTAACTGTTGCTTGACTGTGAAACTGTTTGGTTGATAATCGGTTGAGTTTGGTGAATGAGAGATATATTGACGGATTAAAAATAATAATAATAAAATAAATAAATAAAATAAAACGTTATTGAGCTATTTATAATATTCCTGAGTTAAGCTGTTTGCTTATTTCTTAGCGTGAATGTGGATTTTTTTTTTTTTACTAAAATCTTGTTTGTTCTTTTGTCTTTCTGTCATATGAGAGACGAGAATGAGGAGACAGAGAGAGAGAGAGAGGAGGTGCTGACATCAGCTGACATCAGTGACAACAACCCAGCCCAATTAAGGCCAGTGCTGTTCTTATCCACAAAACCTACTTTCCCTTACAGGATATAATTGATACATTGTGTCTACATAGAATATTTCATGTTGTGACCATTTCGCAGGAGCTTGGCAACAGACTGATGAATTGATGTAATTGATAATTGCACATTAGAGTTTTTGTCAATGACTTGTTTTGATTAGAGTTGTGTTGGAAATCCAGCATTGACATTATTCTGTAAAATTAAGGTAATTAGGTGCTTATTAAGCAATTGGGTTGTGAGTGCTCTAGTGTTGCTGGTACAGGTCTTTTATTTTTGAATTGCTTTGGAGTTGACTACTTTCCTTTACTCTTCCTCATCGGATGTGGTAAGACTGCCACTAATCAATAATTTGGTAAAATAAAATTCACAAAATAAATTGATATGTTGATTAATTAGTTGATTGAGTGATTTAATTGATTAGTTGATTGATTTGATTAGTTGGTTGATTGATTGAATTAGTTGGTTGGTTGGATTGATTGATTTATTGATTGAAGTAATTAGTTGACTGATTGATTGATTTGGTTGATTGATTGATTGATTTGGTTGATTAGTTGATTGATTGGATTAATTGATTGATTGATTGAAATAATTAGTTGATTGATTGATTGATTGATTTAATTGGTTAATTGATTGATTGGATTAATTGATTATTTATTTTTTAATTAAATAAAAAAATAAAAAAATAAAAGAGAGGGAAACAAGAGGGAAACACATAACAGAGTCATTACAATGGGGAAAAAGGACATCAAAACTACAAAAGCAATTACTCCTCTTGATGTAGTACAGAATAGTAATCCTCTAGTTAATGGTATAGCAAAATTATCTGAAAAATGGAATAAACGTTGGCCTAACATTGAACAACCATGGCCAGTGGAAGGGACTCTTAACCCAGACGTCATCAAGATAATGCAAGTGCTTGTATCCACGTATAAGGCAGATCAAAAGAAGGGGAAGAAAGGAAAACTACGCAAAGAAAAAAGACAAAGAGAGCTGGGTGTTCTTAAGCTGTTTGAAAATGAAGGACAAAAACTGATAAAAGATACAAAAGATAAGAGAGACAGAGATACAGAGAAAATGGCAAAAGAGGTGAAGGTGACAGAAAAACTAATGGCAGAAGTCAATACACCTTTCTCATATATGGATTCAGCAAAAACACCCCCACCTTATGAGAAAGAAGCCAAGTTTAAGGACGTTTATCCTCAGCTTCCAGTGATCATTCAGGAGGGTGACTATTGCATCAGAGATGAAGATGAACAAATAATAGAGAGAGGACAAGCAGAAACGACCATGAAGATGAATCCAAACTCCAAAAGCAGGAAGAAAACGAGATGTCTGGAGACTAAGGGTAGAGTAAGGTCAAGGAGGATGGAACTTGATGATGACGATGATGATGATGATGATGATCAGAGTGATTCAGAAGAGATCATGGGTGGATATGACCCTGTCATCAGACAGAGGTTGGCCAGAGCGGAAAGAAGGGGTGATGGAAGTTGGAAGAAGAAGAATACAAGTGATTCGAGTGCTGGTGAAAATGAAGATGGAGACAACGATGAAGATTTGGAGATTAAAAGTGCTTCATATTCAAGAGGATTTTATCCTACAATGACTAGCACAGAAGAAATAGAAAGAGATATAGACCGATGCGTATCATATCTGTATAAGGCCAATAATTTAGAAGAAGTAAAAGAACTGGAAGAACAACTCAAGAAGCTGAAGACAAAGGAAAAGAAGCTGCTGAGAAAAGAATCCCAAGAATCTGAGAAGAAATATACATTGAGGCCAAGGAAAGATGGCACTAGTAAGAAAATTATGCCGGTGATCATTCGAGGACAAAACCTAGAATATAAGCCTTTGCAGAATACCGATATGTCAGATATACTTGAGAAGCTGCCTACTCTTCAAGATGGAGCATATCCTTGGATTTCAAAGTTGGAAGAAATTACGGTGGGAACACAGTCTGCCATAGGAGACATTAAGATACTTTTGGCTAATCTCCTTGGGATTCCAGGCATGGAAGAAATTTTTCAGAGAGCTGGTCTTCATAGATATGTGGGGACTGCAGTGAACGACCCTGAATTGTTGGCTGCAAGTAGAAATCGGCTGTGGAGAGCACTGAGAGATATGTTTCCAACAAATGTGCATCCTGACAACATTCTGATTGACCCACTAGGACAACAAGAAAATCCGAGAGCCTACGTGTCAAGAGTTCATCAAGTGTGGAGAAATATTACCGGAAATGATCCAGATGTGAGTCAAATTGAGCAGTCAATCTTGAGAGCTAAACTACAGATGGGACTGCCCTTACCGGTAAGGAGCAAACTGGCAGAAGTGGTTGGACTTGGGAGCATGACAAAAGGTGCCTATACAGATCATATAGCCCATCAAGTGGATCTGTACCGGAAAAAGGAACACAACCAGAAAGAACAGGACCAAGAAACTCTCAGAAAACTCAATCAAATACAACTGGTGGAGAATAAGAAGGAGAAGAAACAAGCTCTGGTTATGCAGAATCAGGGTAAACCAAATCAACAATCACTGCCACAGCTTCAACCGAACCAGTTCCAACCACAATTGTAACAGACACCAATAGCGGTACCAATTGTTTCATATCCATAGATAGTTTCTGGAAATAAAGAATTTCAGAGGAAGATACAGGAGCAAGTCAAGATCATCTGGAGGACCGGTGAACCCTTATAGGGGCCCGGAGCAAGGACTCTAGAGGTGCCTAGAAGATCCGAAGGGGGAGTTTTCAGCTGGTAGCACCAGTTAGGGAAAAAGATCCAACAAATGAAGTGAAAATAAACAATGGACTATGGGAAGTGATGATGGATAGCAGAAAGGCTTTTATCTGTGTTCAGCCTGAAGAGGTTACACATCTCACGATGTCAAATCAATTAATTATGAGAAGGACTTGGAGGAGTGAAGATCAGCGATTTCTGAAAATGATGATTTTGGCTCAAGGACAAGGAGAGTCATAAGCTGTATGGATGACAGATGAATCTATTTGAAGTGTGAAGATGAATTGAGAATCTATGGAAGAAGAGATGTTGAAAAAAGTTCAAGAATGTTTGAGATATCAAAGTAGGACTGATATTGGATTTGTGAAATCAGCTCAATTGAGGTGAAAGTTGAGGAGCCAGACCTCCTTGGAAGAATCAGTATCCATTGAAAGATGAAGCAATCCAAGGGATTGAACCAGAAATTGAAGGACTTTCGAAAGCAAGTGTTTTGAAGACAATAGAAAAAATCGTTAGAGTAGCAATCAATTATTGTTTTGGGAGAAACCATGATGATTTAGGAAGCTATGGGTTAGCTTATGTTGCAAGAGGGGAGTTTAGGATAAAGATCACAAAGGGGTATGGTTTTTGGAATAATATTTTCTTGAATAGATTGACTATGTCATAGGCAGGTGCACAATCTGTCTGATAAATAATGTGTGACTGTTATTCTTGGTTACATTTATATACCAAGAGGTGCATAAGATGTTCAACTAAGATAAAATATGCTCAGTCGGTTGCAAAGTTGTTGTGTAAAGAAGTCATAAGCAGGTGGGAATTTCCCAATTTAATATCCTCAGAAAATGGGAAAGAGTTTTGTGAATAAATCAGTGAAATGGTTTTTGAAAAAATTAGAGAAAGAAAAAATTGGAAAAAAGTCAGACTAAAATGTTATGAAAACTAGGGTTGAAATAACTCTAGGAAATTTGGAATATCTGATTGTGGGATAATTATATTATTGTGATGAATCAAAGGGGGGAAATGGAATTCATATCATTTTTGGAATTCTTATATTTTTAGTTGATATTGAAGTTTAATTTGCATGTGTTGTTTTGCAAAAGATACTGTTTGGTATTTTCTTTTCTTCCAGAAGCATATGGGGGAATATGTAGAGGGACTCAAATACTCAAACATGGACAATATGAATGGACTGGAGGAAGTGGAACAAGGAAGGTGTGGAAATGTTCAGATTCCATCATCGACGTCGCATTGAAAGTCGACACTGTGGAGGAGATGAAGTGTAGTGGACTACATTCCAGTGTTATATTCTTTCTGTATTAATTTTTGAAGAATTATGTTTTCTGTTGTTGGGTACATGTGGGGACCTCAGATGTTTTTGTTTATTTCGTTGAAGTTTAGGGATATGGGGTCTAGGCAAGGACAGAGAGAATCCACAGGAGGGTCCGATGGGTCGACCAGCCTGAATGTGGACATTTTGATTGTATTTTGTTTGCTGGGGTTTTCATATGTATTCAATTGCATCATAGCTTAAAATGTATTGATAAAGATGTATGAATTGATCTGGAGTACTTAGGTGGTCGCCTAGGGCAGAGGGGCCGTGAGAGAATTTTCCTGTCTTGACTGACTGATGGATATTTGGAATGAAAGCTGCCAGACAGGTTTTTCGCTCTTACACTCCATAACAATTTATTTACACTCCATAACAATTTATTTACACTCCATAATAATGTATTTACACTACATACAAAAATGTGTCTATATAAACATGTGTTTACTCTCCATACATTTTGGTTTATTGTTAAAGTTACTCAAGAATAAGAATTGTTATTTGTCATAATCCTATTCTTTTTGTTTTCGAGACTTAATTAGTCTCGAAGGGGGGAAATATGTAGTGTCTTAGAGTCTGTGATGTGCTGACCTTTGCAAAAAGTGTGTTAGAGGAAACTTGGCTCTAGGATTTTGCTGATGTTGCAAATGGTGTAACAGATGAACTTTACTCTACTTTGCTGAAACATCTGGAAAGCATTACTAAAGGTCCTGTAAAAAATCATATGGGGAGAGATGTGAAAGGACCAGGGATTGGATTTTAGAATCACACCATATTACGTCATAAATGATATAAAACCATGTCTTGAAGAGAGAAAAGGGGAGAATAGCGAATTACAGAATTGGCTCTTGCTGTTCTTCAGATATCTGCAGGGTATCTGTAAATCTGACGCTGAAACTCTTTGTTATAATAAACCTTTATAAACAAAGTACAGTGTCGGCGGACTTCTTATCATCATGGCATAGATCAGCATCGTTGTCTTGGACACCACAGTAGCAAGAAGGACTCAGGGGTTTATGTTACGGATGGAGAGTGCTGTCAATGATAGTACGAATAGGGTTAAAATAGGAGAGCAGATAGTAGTAGAGAGAATATAGATTCATCTGAAATAGTGAAGGATACTATCATGGAGGTACAGGATGAGGTCTTTGATTTTAATGACAGACAAGGAGAGGTATCTGATCAGTACCGCTCGTTAGGGAAGAGAGAAACTAAATGCATGTAGTTTGATTCTTCTGTTGTGAAAATTAGAGATGGGAAGGTAGGAATCTTTGGTTCCAGCGGTTAATTAATTCTGTAATATCAGTGAGGAATCTTGAGGGTCCATGTCTGTTGAGAATTCCAGCACCAGAGACGTGGGGTTCCATTTTAGACACGTGGGGCTCGACCTCTATCAAGTGTGTGTCAGTCTTATGCATTGTCATGACTGTGGTATCAGCAACAGTCAGTAACAGATAAAATAATGTCGTTGTCAAAACATTTGTTTAAGCCTAGGTTTAGGTGTTATTGGGTTAAGTGAATTAACTTGTGTGCATTTGTTAGATGGGAAGAAAAATCAGGTAACAGCAAACCCTGAAGCATTGGAGGTGAAACCATTGAGGGCTAAAAGTTGTGTTTGTTCTAATAAAACATATGATGTAAAGGGTATGTTTATGGGAATATCAGATTGTGATGTTATATGATAACTTTGGGTAAGCATGACCTTAAGGGTAGTAATGAGAAATATAAATGTAACTTTTTATGTTCCAGGTAGTAGGAACAGCAGGACTTTGATGGTTAAAAGATTAGCTTTTGCCTGTCAATGTAACTATTGGGAATTTTAGAGATATTTGGTGGGTTTGTGGTGATAAATTATATATATTCTTACCCTATGGATAGACAGGATGTTGTTACATGTCAACATTGAAGCTTCCATATGAGGTTTCTACCATTATAAGAGGGGTAGCACCGGACACAGATAAATCTAGGGTTAAAAGGGTGAAAAGAGACATGTTATAGTCTTCAAGTCTATCATTGAAGGATGAATCTAAGGGAGAAGGGGGGACTTTTTCCATGGTATGGTGTAACATTTGGGAAGATCCTATTGATAATGTTAGTTATACTTTGAGTCCAGATAGTTCAGATATTATCACTAGGGTTATATATGCATTGAAGAATATAAGGGATGCATTTGGTAGATCTGAAGGAGCGGAAGTCAGCGAAGACTTGGTTGCAAGATCAGGTAGGCCCAGTAGGGGCAGTGATGGTTCAGATTTTAGTTGCAGCTTTGATAGCACTGTGTGTGATGTTTGTAATTTGTTACTGACCTTTGAGAAAGCTATGTTATTGAGATAGGTTGGAGAGTGATGCCTGGAGACAACACTCAGATGCCGGTGTTGACTGTTCCTGATCTGGATGAAGATGGACAAGTGGAACTGAATGGATAAATATCATTTTTGATAATTTGATCATTTTTCAAATTTTTTTTTCAATATTAGGGTGATTTTAGTATGATTTTATGAATCAAAGGGGGGAAATGGTTAATGTGATTCATACATCATTTATATATCATTTTTATATTCTTAGTTGATATTGATGTTTAATTTGAAAGTGTTTGTTTTGCAAAAGATACTGTTTGGTCTTTTATTTTCTTCCAGAAGCATTTGGGGGAACATGTGGAGATTGAAATACTCAAACAAGGACAATATGAAGGGACAATATGAAAGGACAATGACTGGAGGAGATGAAACAAGAAAGGTGTGGAGAGATTCCGATTCCATCATCAACAATCCATTGGAAGTCGAGACTACGGGGAGATGAAGTGTAGTGGACTACATTCCAGTGTCTGCAATGAAATATAGACATGTGTAATACATAATTTGTGTCATACTCTTACGTATTAATTTTTGTAGAATGATATTTGATGTTATTGAATACATGTGAGGATCTTAGATGTTTTTGTTTATTTCGTTGATGCTTAGGGACAGGGAGTCTAGGCAGGGAGAGGTCCACTGTAGGGTCCAATGGGTTGACCAGCCTTAGAGTGGATATTTTTTGGATAGGATTTTGTTTGCAGGGGCTTACATGTGTATTTAATTGCATCATAGTTTCAAATGCATTTACATGGTTTATGAGTTTATCTGGAGTATCTAGGTGGTTGCCTGGGGCAGAGGGACCGTGAGAGAATTTTACTGTCTTGATTGATGGATGGATTTGGAACGAAGGTTGCCGGACAGGTTTTTCGCTCTCACACTCCATAAAGATTTGTTCATATTTCATAGTAATGTATTCACACTTCATAAACAGTTATTCATATTTCATAGAAAGGTATTTACACTCTAGAGAAGAATGTTTTTGGTTTAATGTTAAAGATACTCAATAAGATAAATTGTCACTTGTCATAATCCTATTCTGTTTGTTTTCGAGACTGTTTAGTCTCGAAGGGGGGATTATCGTATATATGAAGATTATGACGTTGTTAATGTTTTAAGTGGAACCGGAGAGGACGTTGATTTTAGTATCAAGAGGGAATGTTTTATTGTAACGCCACATACAACAGACAGGAAGTGTGTTGTAGACATGGGATTATTATTGGACAGTAGAGGGAGCCACCCACATCTTGGGGAGATTATATATACTGGGGGAAAAACGAAGAAGAGTCAGAGGCATTCAGATTAATTTGGGAGGTGCTTCTCCAGACACCGCGGGTCTGTAACTTATGCTGTAACCTTGTGATATTAATAAAAGCCTCTAATCACGGTGCAGCCTAAGCGGACTCTTTGTTGACAGCAATAATTGCCAGCATTCACCCGATACGACAACACATTTAAAAATTTGGAACAGACGACTCTTGGTCAACCAAGTTTATTTGTCGGGGACAGCCCTAAATCAAAGATAACAAGCTAATATGAAGTTAACTAGCTGATGATATTTCACTTAGCTATAGTATGTAAAGTTACCTAGCTAGCTAACAAGCAGCTCATTAGCCTACACACAGTGGCCTGCTGTAGCTAGCTAATAATATATTGTTGTTTTAACATACTCCCTTAAAAGGGCTTCGCTTGAAAAACGAGGAAAAATGGATGAACATGACCACCTTTCTTCATGAGTTGTTGAACTAGCTAGAGTAATAGTAATTAGAGTGCCCGAGTGAACCGGTCTTTATACCTCAGTGATCGCAACTGCAGCTACCGGGACGCGCGAGGTTCGACTTCAAAGAAGAAAGCGAAATAGAATCCATCGTTCTATATTGTGGTAGCCGGTTTTAGCAACAGCTGTGCTGGACTGTGGTCGACATGGATGATAGTTCTGATGGTATATGGGTGGGGATGATGAAAGCAATCGACCTGGATGGTCTGTGGTGAAAAGGAAACAGAATGGCCATGCTATAAGCGCTGCTGACAGCAGTGGCACTTCTAGTGTTGAGACCGTGAAGGTGGTGAAAAACAAAAGTAATGACGTGTCGGAGTGGAAAGTTGTAATCATCTTTGATGCGACCACTTGGTCTCATCTACACCCTATTCGATTAACCAATGCTGTTAAGAAAGAGATAGGGGAAGTCACATTATCCCGGTTCATTGGTAATGGTAGACTATTAATATTCTGTGCTGACCATGTTCAGCAAGGGAAGATTCTGAAAATGAAAACTCTCATGGGGAAGAAAATCACAAGTCATGTCCCTGGAGCTTCGGCTAGGCTGAGGGGGGTAATATTTGGGGTTCCACTATCTATGTCCATAGATGATATAAAATAAAATGTAGAGGGGGCATAGTGGTTGAAGCCAAAAGGCTGTTCAGTAAGAAAGAGGGGCAGAGAAGTGAAAGCCTGTTTGTATTATTAATGTATGAGAAGGTTGTACCTAAGAAATTACAGATGGGCTTCCTGCCTTTCACTGTTAGAGAGTTTGTCCCACCTCCATTAAGGTGTTTTAAATGCCAAGGAATGGGACATGTAGCGGCTCTATGCAAAGGAAAGAAAAGATGTGCCAAGTGTGGAGAGGAACATGATTATTATGTGGAAGCAATGTCAAAGTTAAATGTTGTAATTGTGGGGGGGAACACAGTGCAGCATTTGGTGGATGCCAGGTGCAGAAAGAGGCTAGAGAGGCCCAAAGATATAAAATCACTCATAATGTCTCTTATGCAGAGGCTGCAATGCAGATTGGTGGAACTATGAGGCAGAATGATGGAGTTAATAGGGTTACTCCTGGAGTAAGTATACCTACTGTAGGAAATGTTGCTTAAGTTGGTCCAGACATGGATACGAGACCTGCTCAGTAATCTTGCTCTCACAAATGTGTCATTTCAAAGGATACCTTAATAGTTAATCAGATTGACTTTATAGCCTTCATTGGAAAGGTTATCAACATGACTGCGTTTGTGGAAAGAAGAACTGCCAAGTTGAAGATCATTGTGGAAGCAGCAACATAGTTTTTAGAAGTAACAGATGTTACTGCCGCCATGATTGTTGATATGTTGACTCCTAATAATACTAATGATGGAATGTCTCAGTATGATGATAATTAGAGTTATGTTTTTTGTTATCCTTCAGTGGAAGGCCAGAAGCTTTATTGCTAACGGTCAGGAGTTTAAGAAATATGTAATAGATTTAGAGATCAAACATGGCCTAGACCACATCTTGATTTTATTATTCCTGGTTATTGTTCAATCAGATCTGATGGATCAATTGCACAGGATGGTGGTTGGGCTACATTCATAAGGTAAGTATTATATACTTACAGTGAGGGAAAAAAGTATTTGATCCCCTGCTGATTTTGTATGTTTGCCCACTGACAAAGACATGATCAGTCTATAATTTTAATGGTAGGTTTATTTGAACAGTGAGAGACAGAATAACAACAACAAAATCCAGAACAACGCATGTAAAAAATGTTATGAATTGATTTGCATTTTAATGAGGGAAATAAGTATTTGACCCCTCTGCAAATCATGACTTAGTACTTGGTGGCAAAACCCTTGTTGGCAATCACGAGGTCAGACGTTTCTTGTAGTTGGCCACCAGGTTTGCACACATCTCAGGAGGGATTTTGTTCCACTCCTCTTTGCAGATCTTCTCCAAGTCTTTAAGGTTTCGAGGCTGACGTTTGGCAACTCGAACCTTCAGCTCCCTCCACAGATTTTCTATGGGATTAAGGTCTGGAGATTGGCTAGGCCACTCCAGGACCTTAATGTGCTTCTTCTTGAGCCACCTGACGGTACATGGCCCGTCCATCGTCCCTTTGATGCGGTGAAGTTGTCCTGTCCCCTTAGCAGAAAAACACCCCCAAAGCATTATGTTTCCACCTCCATGTTTGACGGTGGGGATGGTGTTCTTGGGTCATAGGCAGCATTCCTCCTCCTCCAAACACGGCGAGTTGAGTTGATGCCAAAGAGCTCCATTTTGGTCTCATCTGACCACAACACTTTCACCCAGTTCTCCTCTGAATCATTCAGATGTTCATTGGCAAACTTCAGACGGCCCTGTATATGTGCTTTCTTGAGCAGGTGGACCTTGCGGGCGCTGCAGGATTTCAGTCCTTCACGGTGTAGTGTGTTACCAATTGTTTTCTTGGTGACTATGGTCCCAGCTGCCTTGAGATCATTGACAAGATCCTCCCGTTTAGTTCTGGGCTGATTCCTCACCGTTCTCATGATCATTGCAACTCCACGAGGTGAGATCTTGCATGGAGTCCCAGGCCGAGGGAGATTGACAGGTCTTTTGTGTTTCTTCCATTTGCGAATAATCGCACCAACTGTTGTCACCTTCTCACCAAGCTGCTTGGCGATGGTCTTGTAGCCCATTCCAGCCTTGTGTAGGTCTACAATCTTGTCCCTGACATCCTTGGAGAGCTCTTTGGTCTTGGCCATGGTGGAGAGTTTGGAATATGATTGATTGATTGCTTCTGTGGACAGGTGTCTTTTATACAGGTAACAAACGGAGATTAGGAGCACTCCCTTTAAGAGTGTGCTCCTAATCTCAGCTCGTTACCTGTATAAAATACACCTGGGAGCCAGAAATCTTTCTGATTGAGAGGGGGTCAAATACTTATTTCCCTCATTTAAATGCAAATCAATTTATAACATTTTTGACATGCGTTTTTCTGGATTTTGTTGTTGTTATTCTGTCTCTCACTGTTCAAAAAAACCTACCATTAAAATTATAGACTGATCATTTCTTTGTCAGTGGGCAAACGTACAAAATCAGCAGGGGATCAAATACTTTTTTCCCTCACTGTATATATATATTACTATTGTAATATAACTGGCCCATCTGAATATGAATGTGTGATGGCGGAAATCTACAGTGCAGGTAGTAATTTTAAATTACACTATTTTTACAACCCTTGTCGTCAACAATATGTAGCTATGTTTGATGAAATATCAGGAGAATTGGTCTCTAGAGAGATATGGTGCGGCGACTTTAATACACATAATAGTTTATGGGGAAGCACACATACAGATGCTAATGGTACTATTGTGGAAGATATGATGGAAGGAAGAGCATTAGTATGTCTTAACGATGGATGTGGTACAAGAGTGGATGTTGTTAGAGGGGTTACATCCGGCCTGGACCTCACAATGGCTTCTATCGCTATTACATCTATGTGTGAATGTAATGTAATGAATGATTTAACTGTTGGAAGTGATCATTTCCCGATTTCATGTACCATGAACTTTGATGTTACTATTCCAGATAGGGTACCCTTCAGAAGATGGTGCTTTCATAAAGCAGACTGGGAAAAGTTTGGTGATCATTGCTCAAAGTCTGGTGGACAGTCTTTAGAGAGGCCGGTTGATGTATGTGCTGCCTCTGTAACCTATCTGATTTTGAGTGCTTTGAATGTATACCAATGAGCGAAGTGGGTGAGAAAAGGAAGATGGTTCTTTGGTGGACTGAAGAGTGCACTGCGGCCTATGCGAGAAAGAAATAGGGCTTACAGAGTGTTGCGTAGGAATATGACTCCTGAGAATCTAGTTGATTTCCAAAGGAAGAGAGCTTTAGTATGTAGGGTCATTAAGTCTGTCAAGAGAAATGCATGGAGACAGTTCTGCTCTACAATAGGCAGGGGTACTGAGCTGGGGGATGTATGGTCTATGTTGAAGAAGATTACTGGAAGAAGCAAGTCTACTCGAATTCCAGTTTTGGTTGTGGGTCAAAATATGGCCGTAACTGATAAAGAAAAAGCTGACTTGTTGGGGAAGACATTTGCTACGGTACATAGTGGGGTTACTTTGGATTAAGTATATAAGCAAAGCAGGTGTGAGATTTTAAATGCTCATGTTAATGTGTATAAGAAAAGGGATACTGTTGACTCTTCTATGGATGCTGATTTGACCATATATGAGATGCATTCAGTCTTAATAGGCTGTGGATATACAGCCCCAGGTCATGATCAGTTGTGCTATGTAATGTTTAAGCATCTAACTGATGAGGTCATACATGTTCTCCTGGGATTATTTAATACGATTTGGAGTGAGGGGGTTATACCTTCTGGTTGGAAACGTGCAGTAATATTACCCTTTGTAAAGCCTGGTAAGGACCCTTCATGTGCTGATAGTTATAGACCAATAGCACTGACCTCTAACTTGTGTAAACTGATGGAAAATATTATAGTCAATAGTTTGTCATATTTCCTGGAACATAGAGGTTTATTGAGTCAATGTCAAAGTGGATTCCTTAAAGGTAGATCTACTTTGGATGCATTAGTTAAGGTGAGCAATGAAGTTAAAAAAAACTCTGGTCATGAAAGAAGGAATGGCTACTGTCTTTTTTTTTTTTTTACATTGAAAAGGCTTATGACACTATGTAGAGAGAAGGCCTACTGATTAAGATGGAAAGACTTGGTATTGGTGGGAGATTATATAACTGGGTTTTAACGCTCTTTTCGAGTTAAAATAGGATCCATTTTATCTGATGCCTATGGAGTTGACAATAGTATTCCTCAAGGCAGTGCTATCAGTCCTATTTTGTTCAACATTATGATTAACGATGTGTTTTCAAATGTAGGTAGGGGTATTGGGGCTTCCCTATATGCTGATGATGGAGCTACAGTTGAAGTCGGAAGTTTACATACACCTTAGCCAAATACATTTAAACTAAGTTATTCACAATTCCTGTCATTTAATCCTAGTAAACATTCCCTGTCTTAGGTCAGTTAGGATCACCACTTTATTTTAAGAATGTGAAATGTCAGAATAATAGTGGAGAGAATGATTTATTTCAGCTTTTATTTCTTTAATCACATTCCCAGTGGGTCAGAAGTTTACATACACTCAATTAGTATTTGGTAGCATTGCCTTTAAATTGTTTAACTTGGGTCAAATGTTTCGGGTAGCCTTCCACAAGCTTCCCACAATAAGTTGGGTGAATTTTGGCTCGTTCCTCCTGACAGAGCTGGTGTAACTGAATCAGGTTTGTAGGACTCTTTGCTCGCACTCTTTTTCAGTTCTGCCCACACATTTTCTATTGAATTGAGGTCAGGGCTTTGTGATGGCCACTCCAATATCTTGACTTTGTGGTCCTTAAGCCATTTTGCCACAACTTTGGATGTATGCTTGGGGTCATTGTCCATTTGGAAGAACAATTTGCGACCAAGCTTTAACTTCCTGACTGATGTCTTGAGATGTTGCTTCAATATATCCACATAATTTTCCTTCCTCACGGTTTTGGAGCAGTGGCTTCTTCCTTGCTGAGCGGCCTTTCAGGTTATGTCGATATAGGACTCATTTTACTGTGGATATAGATACTTTTGTACCTGTTTCCTCCAGCATCTTCACAAGGTCCTTTGCTGTTGTTCTGGGATTTATTTGCACTTTTCGCACCAAAGTACGTTCATCTCTAGGAGACACAACGCGTCTCCTTCCTGAGCGGTATAATAATATAATAATAATATGCCATTTAGCAGACGCTTTTATCCAAAGCGACTTACAGTCATGCGTGCATACATTTTTGTGTATGGGTGGTCCCGGGGATCGAACCCACTACCCTGGCGTTACAAGCGCCATGCTCTACCGATTGAGCTACAGAGGACCACGGCTGTGTGGTCCCATGGTGTTTATACTTGCATACTATTGTTTGTACAGATGAACATGGTACGTTCAGGCGTTTGGAAATTGCTCCCAAGGATGAACCAGAATTGTGGAGGTCTACAATAATTTTTCTGAGGTTTTGGCTGATTTCTTTTGATTTTCCCATGATGTCAAGCAAAGAGGCACTGAGTTTGAAGGTAGGCCTTGAGATACATCCACAGGTACACCTCCAATTGACTCAAATGATGTCAATTAGCCTATCAGAAGCTTCTAAAGCCATGACATCATTTTCTGGAATTTTCCAAGCTGTTTAAAGGCACAGTGAACTTAGTGTATGTAAACTTCTGGCCCACTGGAATTGTGATACAGTGAATTATAAGTGAAATAATCTGTGTAAACAACTGTTGGAAAAATTACTTGTGTCATGCACAAAGTAGATGTCCTAACCGACTTGCCAAAACTATAGTTTGTTAACAAGAAATGTGTGGAGTGGTTGAAAAACGAGTTTTATTGACCCCAACCTAAGTGTATGTAAACTTCCGACTTCAACTGTATTTGGAAGAGGGGAAGGAATGTCTCTAATGTGATCAAATCTATTCAACAAGCTATAGTGGATGTTGAAAGATGGTCAATTGACTGGGGTTTTAAATTGTCAGTGGCGAAGTCTTGTTGTATGTTCTTCTCGAAGAAGAAAGTTGCTGATAAAATACAGTTGTTTCTGTATGGACAGCCTATGGGGAGGGTTTCTAAGTACAAAAATGTGGGTCTATGGTTCAATGAGCGATATACATGGAAAGATAATGTCATAAATGTTGAAACAAAGTGTAAGAAGGTGGTGAATCTTATGCGCTCCGTCTCTGGTTATGAATGGGGTGCTGACAGACAATCATTGATGGATATTTATAGAGCTCTGATCAGGACGACAATTGATTACGGGTGTATAGTTTATGGAACAGCGCCGAAGACCTGGCTTCAGAAGCTGGACAGAATCCAGTATGTAGCTTTAAGGATATGTATTGATTGGTGCATTTAAATTAACATCTGTATGTGCCTTACTAGTGGAGGCAGGTGAGATGCCTTTGGATATACGGCGTAAAAAAATATCATTCGCTTATTGTAGGTTGAAAAGCTGTGAGGTTGAGCATCCCACTGCTACTGTTCTAGATGACTGTTGGGAATATACTAGTAGACAAGGCAGTGGTTTTGGTTGGACAGTTGGAAAGCTTGCTGATGAGAGTGGTTTGAGGGAGTTAGAGGTTGGCCCTTCTGTGGTGATAGGGGATGTTCCTCCATGGTTACTCCCAGATCCTGTTGTTGATCTAACCTTGGTAGAGAAAAATAAAGATTGGTCAGAAGTCAGTGATATAGGGAAACTGGTTGACAATTACATTTGTAGAAGTGTTTATGTTTTTTTTTTACCGCTTTTCACAGATGGATCCAAGGACCCAGATAGTGGGTGCACAGGAGCAGGCATTTACGTTCCTGAATTTAATGTGCAGATATGTAGAAGACTAACAGATGAACTGTTGGCGATAATAGTTGCCCTCCAGTGGGTTGAGGACGTACAACCTGTTAGAATTATAGTATGCTCAGATTCTCTGTCTGTATTGAATAGTTTATCATCTGGTAATTCTAATAGGAGTGACTTGCTATTGGAGGTATTAATGTTATTATGGAGAATTGAGAGAATGGGTGTAGTAGTGAGATTCTGCTGGGTCCCAGCTCATTCGGGTGTGGAAGGGAATTAAATTGTAGACCAGTTAGCCAAAAGTTAGATATAATTGATATTAATGTTCGACTGGGTAGAGGTGAGGCCAAATGTAAGATCAGAGCCATTTTGAAAGATGTGTGGCAGCAGAGATGGGACTCTGAGCACAAGGGCCGGCATTTATATGCCCTCCAAAGAAAGGTCAGTGGACCAAGATTCAAAGGTCAGATTAGGAAGGAAGAGGTGGTGTTTGCTCGATTGCGCTTAGGACATTGTACATTGAACTCGTCATTACATCTGGTTGGCAAGCATGTGAATGGTTTGTGTCTGGAGTGAATGGTTGATGAAACGGTGGAGCATGTGTTGTTATATTGTTGTAAGTATGTTGAAGAGAGGGAATGATCTGCTTGGCGTGTTGACACACTGGTGGTTTGTTGTGGCCGAGTATTGGTGCTAAACCGTGTTGTTGGAGGCAGGCATGCTAGTTGGCTGTGGCGTCATAGGATTCAGTGCCCTGGACTTTTTTCATGGAAGAATACTGTACCAAGTTAGCTAGCTGAATAAACTAAGTTAGTCTATTCCTAGAAAACATTGAACCACTGTAGTTTACAACAATTATAGTTTCTGAGGTGGAAGTTGGGAGAGTTATATTTGGGTGTTTCAGTGAAACGTAAGTGAGGGAGGCCCCGCTCTCTCGCTTTCCCAGATGTTTAGTTCATTTCATTCTGATCTCCTTTGCATTATTGTAGCCATTTTCTGTAGCCTGTCAACTATGTGTCTGTCTATCCCTGTTCTCTCCTCTCCGCACAGGCTATACAAACGCCTCACACCGCGTGGCTGCTGCCACTCTAACCTGGTGGTCCCTGCACGCACGACCCACGTGGAGTTCCAGGTCTCCGGCAGCCTCTGGAACTGCCGTTCTGCGGTCAACAAGGCAGAGTTCATCTCAGCCTATGCTACCCTCCAGTCCCTCGACTTCTTGGCGCTGACGGAAACATGGATTACCACAGAAAACACTGCTACTCCTACTGCTCTCTCCTCGTCTGACCATGTGTTCTCGCACACCCCGAGAGCATCTGGTCAGCGGGGTGATGGCACAGGAATCCTCATCTTTCCCAAGTGGACATTCTCTCTTTCTCCCCTGACCCATCTGTCTATCTCCTCATTTGAATTCCATGCTGTCACAGTCACTAGCCCATTCAAGCTTAACATCCTTATCATTTATCGCCCTCCAGGTTCCCTTGGAGAGTTCATCAATGAGCTTGACGCCTTGATAAGTTCCTTTCCTGAGGATGGCTCACCCCTCACAGTTCTGGGTGACTTTAACCTCCCTACGTCTACCTTTGACTCATTTCTCTCTGCCTCCTCCTTTCCACTCCTCTCCTCTTTTGACCTCACCCTCTCACCGTCCCCCCCTACTCACAAGGCAGGCAATACGCTTGACCTCATCTTTACTAGATGCTGTTCTTCTACTAATCTCACTGCAACTCCCCTCCATGTCTCCGACCACTACTTTGTATCCTTTTCTCTCTCGCTCTCCTCCAACACTACTCACTCTGCCCCTACTCAGATGGTAATGCACCGTCGCAACATTCGCTCTCTCTCTCCCGCTACTCTCTCCTCTTCCATCCTATCATCTCTTCCCTCTTCTCAATCCTTCTCCCGCCAATCTCCTGATTCTGCCTTCTCAACCCTCCTCTCCTCCCTTTCTGCATCCTTTGACTCTACATTTTACATTTACATTTTAGTCATTTAGCAGACACTCTTATCCAGAGCGACTTACAATAGTTTTTTTGTTTTTTTGTTTTTTTTATACTGGCCCCCCGTGGGAATCAAACCCACAACCCTGGCGTTGCAAACGCCATGCTCTACCAACTGAGCTACATCCCTCTATGTCCCCTATCCTCCCGGTCGGCTCGGTCCTCCCCTCCTGCTCCGTGGCTTGACGACTCATTGCGAGCTCACAGAACAGGGCTCCGGGCAGCCGAGCGGAAATGGAGGAAAACTAGACTCCCTGCGGACCTGGCATCTTTTCACTCCCTCCTCTCTACATTTTCTTCCTCTGTTTCTCCTGCTAAAGCCACTTTCTACCACTCTAAATTCCAAGCATCTGCCTCCAACCCTAGGAAGCTCTTTGCCACCTTCTCCTCCCTGCTGAATCCCCCTCCTCCTCTCTCTCTGTGGATGACTTCGTTAACTATTTTGAAAAGAAGGTTGACGACATCCGATCCTCGTTTGTTAAGTCAAATGACACCGCTGGTCCTGCTCACACTGCCCTACCCTATGCTTTGACGTCTTTCTCCCCTCTCTCTCCAGATGAAATCTTGCGACTTGTGACGGCCGGCCGCCCAACAACCTGCCCGCTTGATCCTATCCCCTCCTCTCTTCTCCAGACCATTTCCAGAGACCTTCTCCCTTACCTCACCTCGCTCATCAACTCATCCTTGACCGCTGGCTATGTCCCTTCCGTCTTCAAGAGAGCGAGAGTTGCACCCCTTCTCAAAAAACCTACACTCGATCCCTCCGATGTCAACAACTACAGACCAGTATCCCTTCTTTCTTTTCTCTCCAAAACTCTTGAGCGTGCCGTCTTTAGCAAACTCTCTTGGATTGCATCCTACCTGACAGGTCGCTCCTACCAGGTGGCGTGGCGAGAATCTGTCTCCGCACCACGTGCTCTCACCACTGGTGTCCCCCAGGGCTCAGTTCTAGGCCCTCTCCTATTCTCGCTATACACCAAGTCACTTGGCTCTGTCATATCCTCACATGGCCTCTCCTATCATTGCTACGCAGACGCCACACAATTAATCTCCTCCTTTCCCCCTTCTGATAACCAGGTGGCGAATCGCATCTCTGCATGTCTGGCAGACATATCAGTGTGGATGACGGATCACCACCTCAAGCTGAACCTCGGCAAGACGGAGCTGCTCTTCCTCCCGGGGAAGGACTGCCCGTTCCATGATCTCGCCATCACGGATCTCGCCATCATTGACAACTCTGTTGTGTCCTCCTCCCAGAGTGCAAAGAGCCTTGGCGTGACCCTGGACAACACCCTGTCATTCTCCGCTAACATCAAGGCGGTGACCCGATCCTGTAGGTTCATGCTCTACAACATTCGCAGAGTACGACCCTGCCTTACACAGGAAGCGGCACAGGTCCTAATCCAGGCACTTGTCATCTCCCGTCTGGATTACTGCAACTCGCTGTTGGCTGGGCTCCCTGCCTGTGCCATTAAACCCCTACAACTCATCCAGAACGCCGCAGCCCGTCTGGTGTTCAACCTTCCCAAGTACTCTCACGTCACCCCGCTCCTCCGCACACTCCACTGGCTTCCAGTTGAAGCTCGCATCTGCTACAAGACCATGGTGCTTGCCTACGGAGCTGTGAGGGGAACGGCACCTCCGTACCTTCAGGCTCTGATCAGTCCCTACACCCAAACGAGGGCATTGCGTTCATCCACCTCTGGCCTGCTGGCTCCCCTACCTCTGCGGAAGCACAGTTCCCGCTCAGCCCAGTCAAAAAATTGTAAAGTGGTTGTCCCACTGGCTATCATAAGGTGAATGCACCAATTTGTAAGTCGCTCTGGATAAGAGCGTCTGCTAAATGACGAAAATGTAAACGTAAATGTAAGTGTAGGGTCATTGAGGTTGGACGGGGTTGGGGGGGGTTTGGAAGGGATTTTGGGGATGGGGGAGGGTCTATTAGAAGTTAGTAGGGCTCTTTTTATTTTCTCAGAAGTACTGAGTTAGAACGAACATTTTGTAAACCGTGATTGACCACACACTCCAGCACAGTAGGTGGCGGCATGCACCTTTAACGTTGGTTTGCGGACCACCATTATATCATAGAAGAAGAAGAAGAAGCAGAAGAAGAAAAAAGCGTTAATAGTACTGTTTGTCCATTTTGAGACGCCATAGTCAGTATACGCTTCCTCAAATGTCAGACGATCTAAAATAACTCAAGAAGTCTGTCATTAATTTTGACGTTTTTGCCGAGGATATCTTAGTCCCGCAATTTTACATCTAACTAAGATGTTTGGTGCAGTATTTTTCAATGAAAACATTTGCATGAAACGAGTCGTCTCTCGTTGAACGACAACAAATACTTTATTGAAGAATTCCTACTGTTGACCAATCACCGACGAAGGGGCGTAGACTTCGGCTCCGAATTTAGGCTTGCCTCTAGAAAAGATGTCGTGTGCCCGAACAGCCGAAAACCCCCTCACTGAAGTCAAAAACGAACTAAACGACACAAAATATCGTCGTGATATGTGCACGAACTCTTCCGAACTGTTTCGGCTGGGAAGCATGCGGACGCTGAAGCTTCTCTGGCTAGGGTAGGGACGTCCCAAGGATCCCGGGTAGCACTAACCATTTCATCTGTAGCACTGCTAGCCGTGAGAGTGACTTTCAAGAGTTTGCTAGATTTTGGATATGAACTTTCACCACGTGGCATGGAATGTATTTTTCATGCAACTTGTGACAAACTCTACTAATTTCATTTTAGTGGCCACAAATATACTTATGTACATAAAACATTTTTTTTTTGGCTCGCTGCCTAAAGGGGTGCGGCTGTCTGAGACTGTAAACGATACGTGTACGCCGCGGTGCTGGACGGGTGAACCAGGGAACATACAAAACTACAGAGAGAAGAGCGACTCGCCCCGGACCCTCTGGCCACCTCGGAGAGCCAGGATCCACCACAGTCCAGCAGCGACCCTCTGACTTGGAATAAAAACTAGCAAGCAAGCAAGGCAACTCAACTCCCTGAAAACTTTGCAATTACCGCCAGACAGAGGAAGTTGGTGGAGGATTATCAACGCATGCATACTTTCATGGAGTAGTCTCTGTCCACCCTTGATCAGATTAGGTAAACAGCCGCAGGACTGTCTATTTTTACTCATGTACTCTAAATGCACTGCAGCAAATGTTTTTATAAGCCCCAGCTCTTTACAAAAACATTGAAACGGTGAATTGACAGGTGTGATTGATGGGTGAGCCCTGAGCCTTCCTCACTACAGTTCAGCTGCAGTTTTTTGCTCAATGGTAATGCGTGTAGTAATAATTATTACTTTATAAAATAGTTGTACAAGTTTGCTGTCTAAACAAGTGTTCCTGCATGCAATGTAAGACTTCACCAAATACGGTCATCCACATGTGACAGTTTGATTGTTGCATTTGTGATTGATTGAATAGGCCACAATTAAAACACACTTAGCTGGATTGTCATTGATTCAATACAGCCATCTGTCAGTCTGTCTCTGTGTGTACATGCATATTCAAATCTTTGTGTGTTTCTGTTGCATTTCCCCATCCCAGTACTCATCACACACACCCCTACAAGCCACCATGGAGGATGACCTGATGTTTAGTATGGAGGAGGTGGGCAGTGCCCAGCATAACCTGGGGAAACAGAGGACCCCCGGTCAACGTGCTCCGTCCCTTAGCAACGCTAACGATAGCGGCGAGGACGAGGACGACTACTACATCTGTCCCATCACAGACGACCCTGTCAGCCAGGCCAAAGACATCTGTGGCTATCTGAATAACCTGGTCAACAGCAAGAAGCTGTCCAACTCCCCCCGAAACTCCTTCACCTACAAGGTGAGCAGCAGTAGTGTAGGTGCAATATGCACAGGGTTTAGAAGATTCTGAAAGGACCATGGGTTGCTGGGCAACAGCTGACTGGGAAACATGTTGCCATGTACTGTATTGCTCTATTGTCAGTATGCAAAATGCTGAACTCTCGCTCTTACTGCTAGAGATGTGGTCAGAACAACTCTGCCTTATAAGGAGAAGGACCTCTTTCTCTCTCTCTGTGTGTGTGTGTGTGTGTGTGTGCGTGCGTGCGTGCATGTGTGCATTTCTGTGGCTGACAGCAGCAGGTCAGCTGCTTCGTCTGTGTACTCTCAGAACAGGAAGTACCCAGAGAGCAGCTCTCACCTCACATGATGATGACATATGTAAACAACCCTTTCACAGCACGCGGCGCGACCCCTGGCCTTCTGATCCAGTAGGCCAGCCTGTAGAGTGGGGTTGATGGGGAGAAATTAATAGCACTCCCTCATCAGACAGAGTTTGGCAGACTGTTTGAGATGTAGAATTTATGGGTCGCCATGTTGGAAGCAAATTTCAAAACACATTCTACTGGCAATAAGATGATAATTCCCTTTTCATGGAATGTTCAACACCAACATAGTCAATCCCAATGAATCTTTTGCTCTGCTCCTCATGTATGGTTAAGTTGATAATATTAAACAGTTAATTTCTCTACCTCTCCACATAGAATGAAACAGAAACAGAGAATGAAACTCCACAACAACGGTCGGTCGAGTTTGATGCGTTATCTGACAATGCACGGGTACGTTACTGACCACGTTTTCATTCCCCTCTCCTTTTGCATTAGTGACTGCCTCCTTGCTCCTCACCTTCCCGACATTAATTCAATCTTTAAATAATGTATTCCTTCTTACCTTCCATTGTACTTATAATAATAATATGCCATTTTTTTTTGTGTATGGGTGGTCCCGGGGATCGAACCCACTACCTTGGCGTTACAAGCGCCGTGCTCTACCAGCTGAGCTACAGAGGACTTGCATGACCTGTTGTATCTAGACCCTTGATCCCTTAGCTGTCATTTTAATGTTCCCTAACCTGTGCAGGAGTCCTCAGGAATATATCAAGAGTTAGGCTAATGCAAATGTAATAAGCAGCCAATAAGCACATGACGATAATGGTTGAAACAAAGAGTATTGTTTATCTTATTGTAAATGTAATTTTCAGCTCTGCTGCGGTTCAAACTGTGTTTCAGAAAAGCAACAGCCAGACAGGCTGTTTATACAGTACCATAGTTTACCGCTACTGTATCTTATGTCTGGTGGTCCAGTTTTGTGAAGAGATAGTGTGTCTGATCACAAGGGTACAACCACAGATATACTGTATATGATATCATTGAGGGTACAACCATAGCTATACTGTATATGATATCATTGAGGACGTGTGAAGGGACACACAAACTGCAGGTGACCAGGAACTGACGTTCAATGCCCGGTGTGTTTCTCACCAACCAGATGTGGCCTTTAGCCTGTTCAAAACATGAGCCTCATATAGCAATGCAAATAGTTCAGGCTAAATATACACTAGCCTAGATGGATGTTGCCACATACTGCTTATTAGGCACCGTACTGGGACTGCCCTGTGCTCCAGCCTCTACAACCTAATGTGTGTGTGTGTATTTTTTTTGGGGAGGGGGATATTGGGGGGGGCAGAAGACACATGTCCATCTCTTAGAGTGTATCTTATCTAACAAATGTCAATCTCTTAGAGTGTATCTTATCTAGATTGCCACGTGTGTGTGTGGCATAGTGAGTAGGTCCCGTACGTCCACCAAATGCACATTCGTTTTCCCATATGTTGTTTTTTGTGTATGTCTAGTCCGCATTTTCTGTACTTGACGCACATGTGCTTCGCAAGGCTGCAGAAAGTTTTGCAGCATGGAGAAGGTCATTTTCGCTGTCTCTTGGTTCCCTGCAGTGTACGATCAAAGCGCCGATTGCTACCGGGACCTCCATGGAGACACATTGCCAATACGATTGGATTACCTAGTCAGTTGAATATGAAATAATTAGCTGGTAATGGGAAGCTACGTTCTGGGAATTTCTTAAGTATCTAGCAAAGTGGTTAGCTTTGTAGTTAGATAGCTAGCTAACTGGCTTGACTGTTTATGGACTTCTGTCTATACCACCGCACGGTAAAGCAACACATAAATTGAAAATATTGAATGCATGCGGTACACAGAACACACCGCAGCTTAGTGCGGCATCCCCAACACAGCGTTGCGGACTGCTCCATTGAGAATTAATGACTTGCGTCAAACTCTTTGCGTTCCGACGGAACTGGTGGACATGAGGCTGGAGGGTGCTACTGTATGGGAGGGTCGGGTTACTAACAGGTTTACATTACTAGCAAATGCCACTTGGATCACTGTTAGTTCTGAGAAAGACTGAGAAAGCTGAGTACAACAGTCCAGACATTCATGAGTGTAGTCAGGAGTTTTTCCTGGTTAGGCCTCATGGACTGGAAAAGCTCCTGGCCCAAGTGCTGGCTGTGGGTATAAAATGCATCTGGTGACAGCACGTTAATGATCTATGTTATTTTGCAATGTAGGGCTCTTGGGTGACTTCTAGATAGGACAACTAATGTGAGACTTTTTATCCTCCTAGTAGGTCAATAGAAAGACTCCTGTTTATACATTTGATACTTGTATATCATAGGGCCCGGAGTTTTCCATGGTCAGGTTATGTGGTCAGGAAAAACTCTTGGCCCTGTAGCATTTCACGCTAAGGTCTACACCTGTTGTATTCGGCGCATTCATTACGATAATCTTATGCTGAATGTTCCTGAAGCAACCTTGTCATGATCCTCTGTTGATGTGTCTGCTTGTCATATCTCTCCCTGTATTTTGTTTTCCTCTATCAATTCAAAAGTGTGATTTGCATGTTCCTCAACACTTCCACGGCACAGGATGGATCAGAAATCCACCTGTCCACTGACACTTAATCCTACTGTGAGAGAGTTGGCCGTTACTCTGACACCTAAAAGGTACTAAATGTATACTGAACAAAAATATAAATGCAACATGCAACAATTTCAAAAGATTTTACTGAGTTAGAGTTCATATAAGGAAATCAGTCAATTGAAATAAATGGATTTCATATGACTGGGAATACAGATATGCATCTGTTGGTCACAGATACAGTACCTTAACAAAAAAAGTAGGGGCGTGGAAACCAGTCAGTATCTGGTGTAACCATGATTTGCCTCATGCATTGCGACACATCTCCTTCGCATAGAGTTGATCAGGCTGTTGATTGTGGCCTGTGGAATGTTGTCCCATTCCTCTTCAATGGCTGTGCGAAGTTGCTGGATATTGGCGGGAACTGGAACACGCTGTCGATCCAGAGCATCCCAAACATGCTCAATGGGTGACATGTATGTTGAATATGCAGGCCATGGAATAACTGGGACATTTTCAGCTTCCAGGAATTGTGTATAGGTCCTTGCGACATGGGGCCGTGCATTATCATGCTGAAACATGAGGTGATGGCGGCAGATGAATGGCACGACAATGGGCCTCAGGATTTCGTCACGGTATATCTATGCATTCAAATTGCCATCGATAAAATGCAATTGTGTTCTTTGTCTATAGTTTATGCCTGCCGATACAATAACCACACCGCCACCATGGGGCACTCTGTTCACAACGTTTACATCAGCAAACTACTCACCCACACGACGCAGACACGTGGTCTGCGGTTGTGAGGCCGGTTGGACGTACTGCCAAATTCTCAAAAATGACGATGGAGGCGGCTTATGGTAGAGTTCATATGGACATTTCTGCAGTCAGCATGCCAATTGTACGCTCCCTCAACTTGAGACATTTGTGGCCTTGTGTTGTGTGACAAAACTGCACATTTTGGTGGCCTTTTATTGTCCCCAGCACAAGGTGCACCTGTGTAATGATCATGCTGTTTATTCCGCTTCTTGATATGCCACACCTGTCAGGTGGATGGATTATCTTGGCAAAGGAGAAATGCTCACTAACAGAGATGTAGACATTTGTGCACCAAATTTGAGAGAAATCAGCTTTTTGTGCATATGGAAAATTTCTGGGATCTTTTATTTCAGATCATGGGACTAACACTTTGTTGTGTTTATCTTTTTTTTACATGTTGTATTTAAAACTGCAGTAGCAGAGCAAGTTAAAAACATACAAAACTAGTAGCTAAAAACAGATGTGGCTCACCATAGTTAAAAGACATTCCACTGACAAACATTCTGGTACACCTACTTTAAGATGACAGGTAACCCAGTTACTGAGCTGAAGCAACTGTGTCAATTAACCACTTCCATTCAATGGACCAATAGAAAAAAGAAACACTTGACAATAAACATATGACTGCAATTGGTTGAAAATGGGCGAGTTCATTTTGTATGGTCCGGTCAAAGAGGAAGAGGTGAAGCGAGAGGTTTCACTCGTCAAAATCTGTGCACGATAAGCAGACCGTCTGCCTTCCTGCCTTTGGGACAATGACTCCCATTTTAGTGCGGAGACCATCTCGTCATTATATACAGCATCTCTGGCACGGTGCCCCGAGTGGTTGGAGTTTGCACATTTTAGACCATTCCATTGGTCCTTAAAGAAATAATCCACCCCCAGAAATGAAACTCCTGTCAATTTGAGGATAGTCTCAGCTACAGAATGTACGCCACGTAATGTGATATAACCAAAGATCTTTGGTGTCCATTACGGGGCCCCATACAAACCACCGCCATAGATTTCTCAACTAACCTGTTCTTACCAATACTTTTTTCACCGAATCGAGAACGAAGAAAGTATCTTAGAAATGTCAGTTTCCAGTTGCAGGTGGTTCAACGAAAATTCAGAACAATTAAATCCATGTTTTGTATCGAGTGGGATATGCCTCTTGCATGTGTGTAGAACTTTGTTTTGGTCGCACTGTGTGAAGCTGTCATCTACTTCTATACGTGGCCGCATCGCATAGAAACGACAAGTTCCTGCAAAGATGCTGGGAATTGTTAGATGTGCGGCAGCTAAGATGACGAGGAACCTTCTTGCGCGATACAAAACATTGATTTAGTATCATTTTTAGAAAGTACTAATGTTACTTTCCCCACTACAACAAAAAAATACTTAAATACATTTAGCACATTTTCCCCTTGAAACAGTTCATTGAAGTACAGTAGAATTCCATTAATTCCTCTGGAGGACTGCTCCTTCTGGGGAGTGCCAATATGGCCGACCGGTGGCTTCAAAGCCTCACATTGGCCAATACAAAGCATCAGCAATCCAGGGTTTATTGCCGCGATCAAAACAACTGGGAACTCGGAAATCTCTGACTTCCGACTTCAGTTAATTCAAAACAACTGGGAACTCGGGGGGGAAAAAACGTGTTCAGACTGGGAAAAGTCGATTTGAACGGTCATCCAACTCGGAATTCCAACACGGGAACTCAGGCCTCTTTCTAGAGCTCAGACTTTCCGACCTGAAGATCACTGACGTCATGATTTGACCTCGTATTTTTCAGAGTTTCCAGTTGTTTTGAACGCAACATACAGTACCAGTCAAAATTTTGGACACACCTACTCAATCATGGGTTTTTCTTTATTTTTACTATTTTCTACATTGTAGAATAATAGTGAAGACATCAAAACTATGAAATAACACATATGGAATCATGTAGTAACCAAAAAAGTGTTAAACAAATCAAAATATTTTATATTTGAGATTCTTCAAATAGCTAAGCCTTTGCCTTGATGACAGCTTTGCACATTCTTGGCATTCTCTCAACCAGCTTCACCTGGAATGCTTTTCCAATAGTCTTGAAGGAGTTCCCACATATGCTGAGCACTTGTTGGCTGCTTTTCCTTCACTCTGCCGTCCGACTCATCCCAAACCGTCTCAATTGGGGTGAGGTTGGGGGATTGTGGAAGCCAGGTCATCTGATGCAGCACTCCATCACTCTCCTTCTTGGTCAAATAGCCCTTACACAGCCTGGAGGTGTGTTGGGTCATTGTCCTGTTGTAAAACAAATGATAGTCCCACTAAGCCCAAACCAGATGGGATGGCGTATAGCTGCAGAATGCTGTGGTAGCCATGCTGGTTAAGTGTGACTTGAATTCTAAATAAATCACAGACAGTGTCACCAGCAAAGCACCCCCACACCATAACACCACCTCCTCCATGCTTTACGGTGGGAACTACACATGCGAAGATCATCCGTTCACCCACACCGCGTCTCACAAAGCCACGGCGGTTGGAACCAAATATCTCACATTTGGACTCCAGACCAAAGGACAAATTTCCCCCGGTCTAATGTCCATTGCTCGTGTTTCTTGGCCCAAGCATGTCTCTTCTTATTGGTGTCCTTTAGTAATGGTTTCTTTGCAGCAATTCGGCCATGAAGGCCTGATTCACACAGTCCCCTCTGAACAGTTGACGTTGAGATGTGTCTGTGACTTGAACTCTGTGAAGCATTTATTTGGGCTGCAATTTCTGAGGCTGGTAACTCTAATGAACTTATCCTCTACAGCAGAGAACTCTGGGTCTTCCATTCCTGTGGCGGTCCTCATGAGAGCCAGTTTCATCATAGCGCTTGATGATTGTTGCGACTGCACATGAAGAAACGTTCAAAGTTCTTGAAATGTTCCGTATTGACTGACCTTCATGTCTTATAGTAATGATGGACTGTCGTTTCTCTTTGCTTATTTGAGCTGTTCTTGCCATAATATGGACTTGGTCTTTTACCAAATAGGGCTATCTTCTGTATACACCCCCTACCTTGTCACAACACAACTGATTGGCTCAAAGTCACTAAGAAGGAAAGAAAGCTGTCATCAAGGCAAAGGGTGGCTATTTGAAGAATCTCAAATATAAAATATATTTTGATTTGTTTAACACTTTTTTGGTTACTACATGATTCCATATGTGTTATTTCATAGTTTTGATGTCTTCACTATTATTCTACAATGTAGAAAATTTTAAAAATAAAGAAAAACCCTTGAATGAGTAGGTGTGTCCAAACTTTTGACTGGTACTATAGATATAGATATATAGATAGATAAGGTTCTCGTGACTGGAGAGAGGGGATAACACACTCATTTAATAATGCTTTTAAAACAATTAGCTGCACTGCCGATTTGTCAAATCAGCCAATAGATGGTATGGGCATACTTGTCTAGAACTCAGCCATCCGTATTGTCATGACAATGTGTATATATTTCACTTAGATGTGCTCAAACCAAACAGTGGACCAAATTATTCAACTCAGTCGTGTTCGAGAGCATCAAAACCGTAATGCATCATGTTAAATTTGTCTGACTGACTGATGAGTAGTTATTTATGATGCAAGGTGATTTGTAGATCAGTCCGTCGGCAGCCAGCTGCACTGTCAGCTGCGATGTCGAACAAGCCCATAGACTCAGTTTTTCCTTTAAATCCCATCACGCAATGCGATTTTCTCCCCCATGCCAAAGTTCTCCCCAGTTCAATTGAGCCCCACGGTGGACGCATCATAATACCCATAGAACCTTACGGTACCTTAAGTACTGAAATGGTTCCAATCGTTTTTCCACCATTCATTTGATCCATTGTGGATTTTAGAAACACTTCAAATAAGGGCTGTGTTTCGTGTAGGCTTACCCTGGCGTGACGTTTTGATAACCGTGTAAATCTCTCTCGGACAAGTTGACTTATCAATATATTTGCCTGTATTTACTCCCCAAAAATGACTCATACTGTGATTTTTATAACTAACCCAAGATGGACCACAGCCTGTCGTTTTCAATAGGAACAAATTAGTCGTAGTGGGCAGAACAAGCAAGGAAGGGGCAGAGCCAAGCACAAGCTATTTGCATATTTCCGCTAGGAATCGCATACTCTGGGAAGTGCGCATGTGCAATAACTAAATTCGCCCTTGCACTCCTTCTAAACAACTATTTATTTTAATGTTGTATATACTTTGGCAAAGGGTAAATTCTAAAAAACTTAGTCCACTCTGTTCGCAACAGTTTCTAGTTTTGGGAACAGAAAACTGTATTGAGAACATTTGATCACTAAGGAAATGTGCATAATGTCGGCAAAAATCCATCTTGCTCCATCTTCTCTCACTGCCGGCCACTGTGCTTCATATCATCACCAAATTTGGTAGTGAGTAGAAACACCAACCGGATACTTTGGTTAAATATCTGGCTCAGTGTTCTATCTGTGATGGCGCTCTCCCACGGGGGTCAATCCTAACCTTAGAGCTGCAATATGTAACTTTTTGTGCTACCTGACCAAATTCGCATGGAAATGTGAGTTGTAGATCTGTCATTCTTATTGAAAGTCTAAGAAGCGGTAGATCTGTTCTATGTGTGCTAAGTTTTGTTTTTGTGTCTTTTACTTTGGGTTTTGTACACCAGCTTCACACCACTGGAAATGTACTATTTTGGGTTATGGAAAATATATTTAGATGGTACAATGATTGTCTACACAATGACTGCTTGTTTTGTCACATAAACTGAAATTAGGCAAACTATTAGAATTTTAGCAACCAGGAAATGGCGGAGCGGGGCAGGTAGCTTAGTGGTTAAGAGCGTTGTGCCAGTAACCGAAAGGTCGCTAGTTCTAATCCCCGAGCCGACTAGGTGAAAAATCTGTCGATGTGCCCTTGAGCAAGGCACTTAACCCTAATTGCTCATGTAAGTCGCTCTGGATAAGAGCGTCTGCTAAATGACCAATTATTTTATTATTATTATGTGCCAAAGGCCTTTGTAAATGGCAGACTCCACTGCGATGCACATGGTCTGCAAGTTGAACATCAACATGATGAGATTGTAGACTCCTAAATTGATAATGCAGTTTGTATAGGTGATTTTACAGCTAGCTGGCTACTTTTTATGCTGATATTGACACCCAATGCTATTCTTATGAATTATTCTGGATATAATGACAAATTACATAGCCTAGTGACCTTATTCACAATAGTACAGTTTTCCATGTTACACCTGCAATTTTAAACAATACAAGGGGCTTGAAGTAGCTTACTTGAACTTGAAATTGGAGCTCAGAAATTCAAGTACTCCGGCGCTCCAACTGGTCAATTACAAAGGCATTCCTAGTCGATCACCAAACATTTCTGTAAAAAACCCAACGATAAAGCCTTGTGTTCCTATTTTGTTTTATTCGTCTTGGGCAGTTGGCGGTAGGTGCACCCGATTCAGCTGCCCTGCACGCCGGGTATGCGACCTGTTCATGTGTCTGAAGGTACAAACTCTGCCTTCCCGGCAGGCCCAAATGCGGTGATAATGTATTGGGCCTATAGCTTACTGCACAAACCTCATTGCTACAGTACGGTTTTTAATTGGTTAATGTTGCATAGGTTTACGTTTTTTAAGTCATGTAAAATAAAAAAATCTGAGCGGTAGATCTCAGCTTTCATTTTGACTCAGAAAGTGATCTTGACTCAGAAAAGGTTGGTGACGACTGTTCTAGAGTTTTCCCTGTTAACACTATCAACGTTTGCCATTACTGTGGCAATTGTGATCGAATTAACGCAATATTAGCCACTTTCAATGCAACATACCAAAACAAAACAAACTATGCAAGAGATTTTGTTGTAAGCTGAACGCATCGGAGTAGGATTCTATTGCATTGACATGCACTACTCTGACCGGTGCGGCATAAACAATCAGAGCTGCAGTAGGCCTATATGCAAATAGACCATTGCCATATATGGATCTGTGCCATTTACTTTGAACTGGACTGTGTTTACAGCATGAGCGCTTGTTTTAAAATGTTTGTTTTGGGATCAAAGCGAGAGCTGCATGTAGCCACGTGCACATTATGTTCCTATCCTTTGCTAGTTAGTGAGTTACTAGCCCAGTTATAGATCATTTGAAGTCAGCAATAGGGGAGTGATGGCTTCCTACAAGGGCACAAAACGTCTACATTTCTAGACACCTTTAAAGTGTGTCAGGTAAAGAGCTTTTTTTTTGTCTTAAAGGGGCAGTTTTGTATTTTGAGACAGGTTTGAATAAGCTAAGTAGCCTATAGGCAGAGGGCAGCATAATTTGTCTGATTCTCTGTAATAATTGTATGAGAATAATAATGCATTTTATTTTGTAAAGTGGTTTCTTGCATCAAACAACACAACAGCATTTTCAGTCACCTCCTTGTCTGAAGGACAAGTGGATGAACAGGTTAATGTCAAGCCTTGCATGTTTTTTTCAAACGTCTCATGGAATGTAGGCCTACATTGAACACCACACATTGGCTACTACTGTAGGCTGAATGATAGAACAGCAATTTCCATGTTAAAATGTTTTGGGATGCATTTTCTCCATTGTTTTTGATGGTAGGCCAATCTGGTAGGCCTACATTATTATCAAATAGCCACAGTAGCCTACATGGCCACTGTTAAAATTAACTTAAAGCGGGTACAGCATCAGTGTTCACAGTAAACGCGCGCTGGAAGTTGCACAGAAGTTTCACAAGGTTCAGGTTTGTGCTCAGCAGACCTGAAATTTGCTCAGTGAGGGAACATTGACTGTAACATTACTGCATGATTGTAGCGGGTTTATTAACACGTTAGTTCTAATAGCTATGTTGACTATGACGTTACTTTAGCTAATATGGTGACAACGATGTAGGCTGTGTGTAGCGGTTATGATATGAAGGTTTGGCTTGGAAAGGTTTTTTCTGCCTGGTCACATAGCTGTGTTGTACATTGAAGTCCACAAGCGAAGGGAAAAGGTGAGAGGAGGAGAGTGCATAGATGCAAGACGGAATACAACGTGGCTGCTATGAAAGTGAACTGTGTTTACGCGTGATCAGGGGTATATTCATTCCGCCGATTCTGTTGAAAAACATTTATTGAATGGAACGAAACGGGGATAAACATACGTGAATTTGTCCAATAGAAACTCTCGTTTGCAACTGTTGGACTAATCATTACACCCTAGATTAGCTAGATGCAGGCAAGAGTGTGCAAGGCAGTATTGAATGTGTCACTGTCTGTCACCTCAAATATTTATCTCGACCTGTGTGCACCTACGTTGTAAACTTTCATTCATAGGCTAGGTTGTAGCAAACTCATGATGGGTATAGGGATAATTTGAGTGTTATATAGTAGTTTTAAACCTATCACTGTTACATTGAACTTGGTGAATGGAATATGAATGACAGTCATCCAATATGCTGTAATAGAAATAAGGCCATGCTCATGAAGAAACAAAATCATCCTCCCTCGTCTTAAACGGCACTGACCGCCACTGGTGTGCATATGGCGGGTGTTATGCAGTGACGTCTAAAAATGTTGCTGTACACTGATGTCTAGAAAATTAAGCTGTAAGAAATTCGGACTTGTGTATGCCCTGCAGCTATACTCATGTATGTGGGCATACTGCAGTGAGGTCTAAAATGTTTTGAATTAATCAGCACTTTGGAGAGTGCTGTCCCTTTCAGCACCATAGATAGTAGGCTACTTGGCTGTGTACTCTGTCTGTTGCGCTGCTACTTTGTGTTTGAGACTTTTTTTCTCAATGTGTTCCTGTACCTCAGAGTCCCCCGGATACCCCCCTCCCCCCTTCTCGCGCTCACTATGTAAATTAAGCACTGAACCAATCATTAGGGTGTTTTTGTTTGACCCACGTGAACGTGACCAAAGACATGACTGAAACAGGAACCAACTTTGCTGCGATTCATGTTAACAGTGGAGTAATACAAATGAATGTGATATTTGAGGCTCTCTCTCACTGATTGATTGTATATACACATCATTTTAGTTTGTGAGTGGGGGTTGGAGCCATGTTTATTTTGACATTATAAAGAAAAACTTTAATAAACAATAGCAACACTGCCATGTTGATCTGAGCCTTGCTGTCGGAAAACCACATTAATGTGCATCTTTTAAAAAAATACAACATGGTTATTGGTCAGCCTAAAAATAACAGTCAACCAAAATTCCATGACCGTCACATCCCTAATGTCACACCCTGGCTCTGGGACTCTATTTGTTGAGCCAGGGTGTGTTTATTCTATGTGTTATATGTCTATGTTGGGGGTTCTAGGTTGTCTGTTTCTATGTTTGCCTGTGTGACTCCCAATCAGAGGCAACGAGTGTCAGCTGTCGGCTGGTTGTCTCTGATTGGGAGCCATATTTAACTGTCTGTGTTTCACTTTGTGTTTGTGGGTTTTTGTTCCTTGTCGGTCTTTGTCACCGTGGACTTCACGAGTCGTTTATTGTTTTGTGTAGTGTGCTTATTATCACTGACGGTAATAAAGTCCATCATGTTCGCTCAACACGCTGCGTATTGGTCTACTTCTCGTCAAGACGATCGTGACAGAAAAACCCACCATACAAGGACCAAGCAGCGTGTCCAGGAGCAGGCAGACTGGACATGGGAGGAAGCGCCAGGAAAGGAGATGGAGAGGCTGGCGATGGCCCAGGTGGGCAAATCGTGGTCCTGGGAGGACATGCTCGGGGGCAAAGGGCCATGGGCAAGGATTAAGGCCCTGGCGAGAGAGGAGCAGCGGCGTCAGCAGTATCATCGTCGGACGGTCGAGAGGCAACCCCAATAAATTTTTAGGGGGGGGCACACGGCATGGACGACGGGGCTGACGGAGGCAAAGATGGGGCGGATCCAGGAGGCCACCAGGCCAGGGGTACACCGCCCTGTACGTCCTGTGCGGATGCCTCACACAGAGTGTGTGAGGGTAGGCATTCAGCCAGGACGGGTTGTGGCCGCTCTTCACTCCAGGCCCCCTATCCGTCTCCACAGCCCGGTTCGGCCTGTCCCTGCTCCACGCACCAAGCCTACGGTGTGCGTCGCCAGCCCAGTCCGGCCTGTCCCTGCTCCACGCACCAAGCCTACGGTGTGCGTCGACAGCCCAGCCCGGCCTGTCCCTGCTCCACGCACCAAGCCTACGGTGTGCGTCGACAGCCCAGCCCGGCCTGTTCCTGCTCCACGCACCAAGCCTACGGTGTGCGTCGCCAGCCCAGTCCGGCCTGTCCCTGCTCCACGCACCAAGCCTACGGTGTGCGTCGTCAGCCCAGCCCGGCCTGTCCCTGCTCCACGCACCAAGCCTACGGGGTGCGTCGCCAGCCCGGCCCGGCCTGTCCCTGCTCCACGCACCAAGCCTACGGTGCGCGTCGCCAGCCCGGTCCGGCCTGTTCCTGCCACTCGCACCAAGTCTACGGTGCGCGTCGCCAGCCCGGCCCGGCCCGTTCCTGCCACTCGCACCAAGCCAGGGGTGCGAGTCGTCAGTCCGGCACAACCCGTGCCTGGGTCATCGGTGCCAATTCAGGTACTGCTCTACTGCTCCACTAAGGAGCTGAAGCCTACCGCTCCTGCTACGTCCAGTCCAGCTCCAGCCAGCGGGGCCAGACCGGACCAGGGGCGCTATGGGGGGTTTGTTGGAGGGTGGTGGGCAAGACCGGAGCCGGAGCCGCCGCCGAGGAGGAATGCCCACCCAGCCCTCCCCTGTTTTGCTCATATTTAGGCGCGGTCGCAGTCCGCGCCTTTAGGGGGGGGTACTGTCACACCCTGGCTCTGGGACTCTATTTGTTGAGCCAGGGTGTGTTTATTCTATGTGTTATATGTCTATGTTGGGGGTTCTAGGTTGTCTGTTTCTATGTTTGCCTGTGTGACTCCCAATCAGAGGCAACGAGTGTCAGCTGTCGGCTGGTTGTCTCTGATTGGGAGCCATATTTAACTGTCTGTGTTTCACTTTGTGTTTGTGGGTTTTTGTTCCTTGTCGGTCTTTGTCACCGTGGACTTCACGAGTCGTTTATTGTTTTGTGTAGTGTGCTTATTATCACTGACGGTAATAAAGTCAATCATGTTCGCTCAACACGCTGCGTATTGGTCTACTTCTCGTCAAGACGATCGTGACACCTAATCTGTGTGTGTTTCATTGATGTATCCCCAGTGGCTGTAGCTTCCCTTAGCATAAGCTGTGATACAGTGTGATAGTTATCTAAAAGATAAGTATTGTTTCCCATTGTCCCAGGTGGCGTGGAATAGAGCCTTAGAGAAGGCCAAGGCCATGCCTGATCCCTGGGCTGAGTTTCACCTGGAGGAAGTCGAGACCGAGCCATGCATACGATACAGGTACATATTAATGTGTCCGTCAGTGGGCTTGACTGCTACCCTGTTTTAGACAGTTGTTGACAAATACACACCATCCCCACACCCCTGCCCTTTCTGAAGGTACAGTATATTATATAACCATCACTGCATTTCCAATGGGCCTTCCAAGTTTTTCTTGGCCTGTGCACAAAGTTCCCTTGTGGCAGATATCTGGGCTGCCTGCCTGCCCACGCTAAAACACTTAGTCTGAAGCCAAAAGGCGTATTCCAGGTCATATTCTTTCCAGTAACTCTGCACATCTTAGAATAATGCTATATCATTATTGTGGTTCCTGAGAGGTTGAACATTTCTCCAGGCGTTGTGAGATCTGATAATCTGTGCAGTGCGACTGCAATAAAGATGACCTGGAACATGCCCAAATTCTTCAGACAGTGCAGCCAGGAAAACAACTAAAGAGGTGTGGCCCTCCCGGCCTAGATAATAGCAGGCTAAGTAGGGGTACTGCATTCTCTAACATGTTTTGCTGTGTTTGTTTGTCTTAATCCTCACCTCTTATTGGTGTTATATAACAAAGCCCTGCCTATAGGGAGCAAAGGGAGGAAGAGATGGTTGTCTGGAGTTGGGATCCACTCCTGTTCTCTCATGATGCGACTAATGATGATTTTGAGAAAAGTCGCATGAAAGGAATGCGCTCTGCTCTGTTTCTTGTGCAGGCTGCACACACTTCATCAGTATCTCATTCACAATTTGACAAGCACTTGATAATATTCTCACCCATCAGACTATTCTCAATTTAATCCTGTCTTTACATATAGCCTGCTAATATTTAAATTTTTGTCATTTAGCAGACGCTCTTATCCAGAGCGACTTACAGTTAGTGAGTGCATACATTTTTCATACTGGCCCCCCGTGGGAATCGAACCCACAACCCTGGCGTTGAAAGCGCCATGCTCTACCAACTGAGCTACAGGAGGGTGGAGTTATTTTTTATTTAGAATGGCCCACAAAAAAAAACGTAATCCGTAGCCTGCACTTGAATAGCGAATGGAGGAAGCGCTTCCCGCGGTTATGTTTATAATATGCCAGGTAGTCTACACTGGTTGTAAAGCAGATCAATGTGCTTAATTGTAAGAATTTAGCAATAAATATAGCATCACCAGAAAGATGGGGTCCTCTTTTAAATAGTGGCCACTGGCCAGTCAAAACTCTGTTTTCACATGCGATTGCGCAGTGACTGGGTTTATAAGGAACACACGTTTCACTAGGCTCTCTCTGTAGGCTATGGGCTCTCCAGCCGTGTTCCAGAGGTCCTAGGCCTACAGGCTATGCTTAGAGTTATTTGGCCACTTTAGTTGTGATACAAACCTTATCAAAACATATACATTTACATTTAAGTCATTTAGCAGACGCTCTTATCCAGAGCGACTTACAAATTGGTGCATTCACCCTATAGCCAGTGGGTTAACCACTTTACAATTATTATTTTTTTTGGGGGGGGGGGCGGGGGGGTAGAAGGATTACTTCATCCTATCCCAGGTATTCCTTAAAGAGGTGGGGTTTCAAATGTCTCCGGAAGGTGGTGAGTGACTCCGCTGTCCTGGCGTCGTGAGGGAGCTTGTTCCACCATTGGGGTGCCAGAGCAGCGAACAGTTTTGACTGGGCTGAGCGGGAACTATGCTTCCGCAGAGGAAGGGGAGCCAGCAGGCCAGAGGTGGATGAACGCAATGCCCTCGTTTGGGTGTAGGGACTGATCAGAGCCTGAAGGTACGGAGGTGCCGTTCCCCTCACTGCTCCATAGGCAAGCACCATGGTCTTGTAACGGATGCGAGCTTCAACTGGAAGCCAGTGGAGTGTGCGGAGGAGGGGGGTGACGTGAGAGAACTTGGGAAGGTTGAACACCAGACGGGCTGCGGCATTCTGGATGAGTTGTAGGGGTTTAATGGCACAGGCAGGGAGCCCAGCCAACAGCGAGTTGCAGTAATCCAGACGGGAGATGACAAGTGCCTGGATTAGGACCTGTGCCGCTTCCTGTGTAAGGCAGGGTCGTACTCTCCGAATGTTGTAGAGCATGAACCTGCAGGATCGGGTCACCGCCTTGATGTTAGCGGAGAACGACAGGGTGTTGTCCAGGGTCACGCCAAGGCTCTTCGCACTCTGGGAGGAGGACACAACGGAGTTGTCAACCGTGATGGCGAGATCATGGAATGGGCAGTCCTTCCCCGGGAGGAAGAGCAGCTCCGTCTTGCCAGGGTTCAGCTTGAGGTGGTGATCCGTCATCCATACTGATATGTCTGCCAGACATGCAGAGATGCGATTCGCCACCTGGTTATCAGAAGGGGGAAAGGAGAAGATTAGTTGTGTATCGTCAGCGTAGCAATGATAGGAGAGGCCATGTGAGGATATGACAGAGCCAAGTGACTTGGTGTATAGGGAGAAAAGGAGAGGGCCTAGAACTGAGCCCTGGGGACACCAGTGGTGAGAGCACGTGGTGCGGAGACAGCTTCTCGCCACGCCACTTGGTAGGAGCGACCGGTCAGGTAGGACGCAATCCAGGAGTGAGCCGCGCCGGAGATGCCCAGCTCGGAGAGGGTGGAGAGGAGGATCTGATGGTTCACAGTATCAAAGGCAGCAGACAGGTCTAGAAGGACAAGAGCAGAGGAGAGAGAGTTAGCTTTAGCAGTGCGGAGAGCCTCCGTGACACAGAGAAGAGCAGTCTCAGTTGAATGACCAGTCCTGAAACCTGACTGGTTTGGATCAAGAAGGTCATTCTGAGAGAGATAGCAAGACAGTTGGCTAAAGACGGCACGCTCAATAGTTTTGGAAAGAAAAGAAAGAAAGGATACTGGTCTGTAGTTGTTGACATCAGTGGGATCGAGTGTTGGTTTTTTGAGAAGGGGTGCAACTCTCGCTCTCTTGAAGACGGAAGGGACATGGCCAGCAGTCAAGGATGAGTTGATCAGCGAGGTGAGGTAGGGGAGAAGGTCACCGGAGATGGTCTGGAGAAGAGAGGAGGGGATGGGGTCAAGCGGGCAGGTTGTTGGACGGCCTGCAGTCACTAGTCGCAAGATTTTATCTGGAGAGAGAGGGAAGAAAGAAGTCAAAGCATAGGGTAGGGCAGTGTGAGCAGGACCAGCAGTGTCATTAGACTTAACAAACGAGGATCGGATGTCGTCAACCTTCTTTTCAAAGTGGTTGACGAAGTCATCCACAGAGAGGGAGGAGGGGGGTGGGGGGGAGGATTCAGCAGTGAGGAGAATGTGTCAAAGAGCTTCCTAGGGTTAGAGGCAGATGCTTGGAATTTAGAGTGGTAGAAAGTGGCCTTAGCAGCAGAAACAGATGAAGAAAATGTAGAGAGGAGGGAGTGAAAAGATGCCAGGTCGGCAGGGAGTTTAGTTTTCTTCCATTTCCGCTCCGCTGCCCGGAGCTCTGTTCTGTGAGCTCGCAATGAGTCATCAAGCCACGGAGCTGGAGGGGAGGACCGAGCCGGCCGGGAGGATAGGGGGACACAGGGAGTCAAAGGATGCAGAAAGGGAGGAGAGGAGGGTTGAGGAGGCAGAGTCATGAGATTGGAGGGAGAAGGATTGAGCAGAGGGAAGAGATGATAGGATGGAAGAGGAGAGAGTAGTGGGAGAGAGAGAGCGAAGGTTGCGGCGGCGCGTTACCATCTGTGTAGGGGCAGAGTGAGTAGTGTTGGAGGAGAGCGAGAGAGAAAAGGATACAAAGTAGTGGTCGGAGACATGGAGGGGAGTTGCAGTGAGATTAGTAGAAGAGCAACATCTAGTAAAGATGAAGTCAAGCGTATTGCCTGCCTTGTGAGTAGGGGGGACGGTGAGAGGGTGAGGTCAAAAGAGGAGAGGAGTGGAAAGAAGGAGGCAGAGAGAAATGAGTCAAATGTAGACGTAGGGAGGTTGAAATCCCCCAAAACTGTGAAGGGTGAGCCATCCTCAGGAAAGGAACTTATCAAGGCGTCAAGCTCATTGATGAACTCTCCAAGGGAACCTGGAGGGCGATAGATGACAAGGATATTAAGCTTAAATGGGCTAGTGACTGTGACAGCGTGGAATTCAAATGAGGAGATAGACAGATGGGTTAGGGGAAAAATTGAGAATGACCACTTGGGAGAGATGAGGATTCCTGTGCCTCCACCCCTCTGACCAGATGCTCTCGGGGTATGCGAGAACACATGGTCAGACGAGGAGAGAGCAGTAGGAGTAGCAGTGTTTTCAGTGGTAATCCATGTTTCCGTCAGCGCCAGGAAGTCGAGGGACTGGAGGGTAGCATAGGCTGGGATGAAGTCAGCCTTGTTGGCGGCAGAACGGCAGTTCCAGAGGCTGCCTGAGACCTGGAACTCCAGGTGTGTGGTGCGTGCAGGGACCACCAGGTTAGAGAGGCAGCAGCCACGCGGTGTGAGGCGTTTGTATAGCCTGTGCGGAGAGGAGAGAACAGGGATAGGCAGAGGCATAGTTGACAGGCTGCAGCAGATGGCTACAATAATGCAGAGGAGATCGGAATGAAATGAACTAAACATCTGGGAAAGGAGAGAGCAGGCCTCCCTCACCAAAAAAATATAACTCCCCCAACTTCCACCTCAGAAACTATAATTGTTTCACTGAACCACCCGAATAAAACTCTCCCAACTTCCACTTTAGAAATTAGAATTGTTGTAAACTACAGCGGTTCAATGTTTCAATGAATAGACTCAACTTACTTTATTCAGCTAGCTAACTATGACGCCATAGCTAACTAGCATGCTAGCATCCAATAACACACAGTTTAGCACCAATACTTGGTTACAACAAACTACCAATGGTGTGTGAACACACTAAACAGATAATTCGTGTCCGTGTCTAGTTCTTTCATAACGCAGCAATGATTAAACGTTGGCTAGCTAGCACAAAGATATTGTATTTAGCTACTACAGTACAGCCAGCTGGTAGTGTTGGCTAGCTAGCAATGGCTGCTGTGTTGACTTTGTTTGAAAAAAACGGCGTCGCTGCGAACGAATGTAGCTGGCTAAAAGGATATTGTTTTTAGTTGCTACCGTTGCTAATAGCTACTCGCCAGCTAATCCAGGAGGTGAGTTAGCTAGCTAGCTTCGGTGCTACACCCGGCACCGCCGACTACAAAAGTAACCTACAATAACTACACAACAACTACCCACAACAGCCCACGATGCCTACCTATACTACTTAATAATATACAGCCCACGATGCCTACCTATAATACCTAACTACAATCTAAATACATAGTTTAAGCCTTACTCGACAAAGCCCAAGCTATGTATAAAGCCAAACTGGCAGACTGCAATCAGTAGCTGTAATTAAGTACAGCAGCTACCAACCACCTAACGTTAATGCCTCGGATAATGAGGTTAGAAAAACAGCTGAATGGTGGCAGCTAGCTGGCTCAATCACAGGTACTCTTAAGCGTGAAATAACATTGGAAACAACTAACCACAGTTGCTAAAAGTTACCAGTAGCTACCCGCTAGCTAGCTAGCTAGCTTTGTTGGTCCGAGTAGTGGGTAGGCTAGCCTCGTGCTTCGCCGGGGTCCGCCGAATACAATACTTACCTACAATAATTACCTACAATAACCTACAATAACTACCTGAGTAAACTACCTATAATACCTAACTACAATACCTACCTAACTACAATACCTACCTACAATCTAAATACATGGTTTAAGCTTTAAGCTTTACTCAACACCATATAAGAAGCCAAGCTTACCTCCTGCTAGAGAAAACACAACCTCTCCCGACAACCGCTCCCGACACCAGTGCCTATGGGCTAGTGCCTATGGGCTAGGCTACATGATGTATGTGACTATGATTTGAAAAAGTGCTGTTTCTTGCCTTAGAATATTATCTCACCCATCACACTATTCTCAATGTAATCTTGTCTTTACATATACTAAATAATATATGTGTGAAATTAGTTTTGATTTAGAATGGACCATTATCATGCATCTGTCAGAACAGGGGCAGGGGAAAAAGACATTACATTTACATTTTAGTCATTTAGCAGACGCTCTTATCCAGAGCGACTTACAGTTAGTGAATACATATTTTTTTTATACTGGCCCCCCGTGGGAATCGAACCCACAACCCTGGCGTTGCAAACGCCATGCTCTATCAACTGAGCTACATCCCTGCCGGCCATTCCCTCCCCTACCCTGGACGACGCTGGGCCAATTGTGCGCCGCCCATGAGTCTCCCGGTCGCGGCCGGCTGCGACAGAGCCTGGATTCGAACCAGGATCTCTAGTGGCACAGTGATGCAGTGCCTTAGACCACTGCGCCACTCATGTCATCCGTATGCACTTGAATAGCGAATAAAGGACTTCCCGCGGTTCATTTTCATGCCAACCAGGTAGGCTACTCCTGTTGTAAATGTGCTTAATATTAGGGAAGTTGAGAAATAAATAAAGTAAGCCTATAAAAAGCTGATGGGATCCTCCTCATTTTAATAGAGGCCATTTAAAACTCTGTTTTCTCACGCAATTGCATAGCATATAGAAATGTTGTGGAACATGGGCTTATAGGAACACTTATTTCATTCCATGCATCAAGCTATGAGGAGCTGGCTCTCGCTGAGTAACAGGTGATCCTATTCCGCTCAAACTCTGAATGCCAGGCCTCTCATGAAGTGTTTGATTTGGTATTCGAGTGCATTTGCATTGATGTCAGAGTGATTAGAGGGACAGTAGAGCGCTGAGTACCAGGCCATTAGCAAGTTTGGTAGGTTACTAATGACCATCAGCGGCATCAGAGCACAGTTTTGGAGAAGGCTAGTTAACGTGACAAGTGGAATTTGGTTGTGGTCATGACTCGTGACTGTCGGACACCTCTAGTCGGAACCTCACGCTACCTAAGCCTCTCTGGTCTCTTAGCCAATGGCATGGTGCCATCTTCCTGTCCCATGCCCCCAATAGCAGTGGCTGACTCCTGACTGGAATAAAACCCATGGTAATAATAATAATATGCCATTTAGCAGACGCTTTTATCCAAAGCGACTTACAGTCATGTGTGCATACATTTTTACGTATGGGTGGTCCCGGGGATCGAACCCACTACCCTGGCGTTACAAGCGCCATGCTCTACCAATTGAGCTACAGAGGACCACATATGCTTGGCAGGACAGACTGTGTAAATATTTAGCCTCTGGATCTGCTATGTGTCTTATCAGTGTGTATGGCTGACCCAGTCTCAGACAAGCCAAGCATTCATAATCTGTACATACAGTGTGTTTGAAATTCTCCCCCTAAGGTCGGATCTAGTGTAGAGAAGGAACCCTACAAACTGTTAATGGTCCCAATGTTGAGAATTGATTATGACATGTAATGTCAAGTTCACATGGGTGATAATGGCATTCCCACTGAACACAGTACAAAGTAGGCCCATTTGTTGAGTTTGTCTTTGGTAACCACACAAGAATAAGGGACTATTACCACAGATCTGTCCGCCACAGGGTCTTTGGGGCTCGGACGTTGAACATCACCAAACCAAGGGAATATCTCACAACCCTTTTTGATCCTGGGGTACGAGACATCATAGATTAGACTATTTTCAGGCTATGGATAACTATATTTGGACTATTTGAGGATACACAGAGCAGGTCCTGTTCAGAACAAATCCAAGTACTCTAATGTTTGTCTGTTTCTATTTTCAGTCCCCTTGTTCTAACCCCGACCCCTTCAGTATATGGAGCAATGTGGCCAAAGTTACATTTTCTACTTTCTAGTCATCACCATATTGCTTAGACAAGTCCAGAATTCTGGCCCATATAGAATGGAATAATAATGTTTGATCAATGTTTGGTGAATGTGATTTGCTTAATTTTTCCTCAGGTACAATGCGATCACGGCGGAGTGGTCTCAAGACACAGTGCACATCAAGATGTCTGGCCAGGTATGCCACAACTCCTAAATCATCAGTAATCTATGTTATTATTCATCAGAACATTGTTGGACTCGTGGATATGTATGTGGAATGTAGTAACACAGTTTACATGAATGTGAACGTTTTCAAAAGCTTGGTGAGTTGATTGAGTTTCTCAGGAATTATTGATTTGTCTTTATGGTTTCTCACAGCCTTTTGGACGCGGGGCCATGAGGGAATGCTTCAGAACGTAAGTCTCACACACTGTATCTTTAATAATGTTCTCCATACGTCCTGGTTTCTTATTTCGGAGGCTTTTGGCCCTTTGTTCCTGCTAGTTCAGCTAGTTTCAGAGCCGTGTGAGCTTTCCTCTTAATGCAGTGTAAACAAAATGACAAGACTGTACAAGCTGCTCAGGTCCCCAATCCACATTCCACAAATATCTCTCTCAGACCCAGATCCATTTAGTCCAGCTTAGAGCCATAGATAGATCCCTAGACAGAAACAAACATTCCATGACTACAACATTCTAATTCACATTCTCAATTCTCAAACTTTTCATGCCAACATGGCACCCAGTAGAGTTCTCTATCTCAAACTGATTTTGCTGAACTCTGTATATAGTACATTACTCTGGTCTAGCCTGATGTTCGCAGCTGTAGGCAACTGGGATATTATTCATATTGTGTCCTTATTATGATGCGATCTCTTTCTGTATTCATCCTGTCTACAGTGGGGAGAACAAGTATTTGATACACTGCCGATTTTGCAGGTTTTCCTACTTACAAAGCATGTAGAGGTCTGTAATTTTTATCATAGATACACTTCAACTGTGAGAGACGGAATCTAAAACAAAAATCCAGAAAATCACATTGTATGATTTTTAAGTAATTCATTTGCATTTTATTGCATGACATAAGTATTTGATCACCTACCAACCAGTAAGAATTCCGGCTCTCACAGTCCTGTTAGTTTTTCTTTAAGAAGCCCTCCTGTTCTCCACTCATTACCTGTATTAACTGCACCTGTTTGAACTCGTTACCTGTATAAAAGACACCTGTCCACACACTCAATCAAACAGACTCCAACCTCTCCACAATGGCCAAGACCAGAGCGCTGTGTAAGGACATCAGGGTTAAAATTGTAGACCTGCACAAGGCTGGGATGGGCTACAGGACAATAGGCAAGCAGCTTTGTGAGAAGGCAACAACTGTTGGCGCAATTATTAGAAAATGGAAGAAGTTCAAGATGACGGTCAATCACCCTCGGTCTGGGGCTCCATGCAAGATCTCACCTCGTGGGGCATCAATGATCATGAGGAAGGTGAGGGATCAGCCCAGAACTACACGGCAGGACCTGGTCAATGACCTGAAGAGAGCTGGGACCACAGTCTCAAAGAAAACCATTAGGAACACACTACGCCGTCATGGATTAAAATCCTGCAGCGCACGCAAGGTCCCCCTGCTCAAGCCAGCGCATGTCCAGGCCCGTCTGAAGTTTGCCAATGACCATCTGGATGATCCAGAGGAGGAATGGGAGAAGGTCATGTGGTCTGATGAGACAAAAATAGAGCTTTTTGGTCTAAACTCCACTCGCCGTGTTTGGAGGAAGAAGAAGGATGAGTACAACCCCAAGAACACCATCCCAACCGTGAAGCATGGAGGTGGAAAAATCATTCTTTGGGGATGCTTTTCTGCAAAGGGGACAGGACGACTGCACCGTATTGAGGGGAGGATGGAAGGGGCCATGTATCGCGAGATCTTGGCCAACAACCTCCTTCCCTCAGTAAGAGCATTGAAGATGGGTCGTGGCTGGGTCTTCCAGCATGACAACGACCCGAAACACACAGCCAGGGCAACTAAGGAGTGGCTCCGTAAGAAGCATCTCAAGGTCCTGGAGTGGCCTAGCCAGTCTCCAGACCTGAACCCAATAGAAAATCTTTGGAGGGAGCTGAAAGTCCGTATTGCCCAGCGACAGCCCCGGAAACCTGAAGGATCTGGAGAAGGTCTGAATGGAGGAGTGGGCCAAAATCCCTGCTGCAGTGTGTGCAAACCTGGTCAAGACCTACAGGAAACGTATGATCTCTGTAATTGCAAACAAAGGTTTCTGTACCAAATATTAAGTTCTGCTTTTCTGATGTATCAAATACTTATGTCATGCAATAAAATGCAAATGAATTACTTAAAAATCATACAATGTGATTTTCTGGATTTTTTTTTAGATTCCGTCTCTCACAGTTGAAGTGTACCTATGATAAAAATTACAGACCTCTACATGCTTTGTAAGTAGGAAAACCTGCAAAATCGGCAGTGTATCAAATACTTGTTCTCCCCACTGTATATCAGACCACTGGCAGTCCATGCCTCCCACAGAGAGAAAATAAACCCTCACCCACTAACAAGCCCACACACCAGTTCTCACCATAGAAAACATGTTTATGGTTTATCAGCAAAAATACACAATGCCCAAGAGATACGCAACTCAAACCCTTAGGAGTATTTCACCTTAGTTTATGTCATTCTGATACTCAACTAACATTCTTCCGGATCTACTCGTTTAAATGTTCCTGTCATTTTAGTACAGTGCCATTCTTCTAATCTTCGATATATTTTTTCCATATTTCCTTTCCATCTTTCTGCAGGAAGAAGCTGTCTAACTTCTCCCACAGTAGTAACTGGAAGAGTGCGTGTAACTATGTGACAAAGCGCTACATGGAGCCTGTGGACAGGGATGTGTACTTTGAGGATGTCCGGCTGCAGATG
>NC_059192.1:72993859-73026359 GCF_020615455.1 Coregonus clupeaformis | reverse complement strand
AGTAGTACTAGTAGAATGTAGTAGTAATAGTAGTAGAATGGTGTGGTAATAGTAGTAGTAGTAGTAGTAGTAGAATGTAGTAGAATGTAGTAGTAGTGGTAGTAGTAGTAGTAGTAGTAGTAGAATGTAGTAGTATTCATAGTAGTAGTAGTAGCAATAGTAGAATGTAGTAGTAATGGTAGCAGTAGTAGAATGTAGTAATAGTACTAGAATGTAGTAGTAATACTAGTAGTGGAATGTAGTAGTAATAGTAGCAGTAGTAAAATGTAGTAATGGTAAAACTAGCAGAATGTAGTAATAGTAGTAGCAGTAATAGTAGAATGTAGTATTAGTAGTATTAGTAATAGAATGTAGTAGTAGTAGTAGTAGTAGTAGTAGTAGTAGTAGTAGTAGTAGTAGTAGTAGTAGTAGTAGTAGTAATAGTAGTAGTTGTAGCAGTAGGATGTAGTGGTAATTTTAGAAGTAATAGTAGTAGAATGTAGTAGTAGTAGTAGCAGCAGTAGAATGTAGTAGTAGTAGTAGTAGTAGTAGAATGTAGTAGTAATAGTAGTAGTATCCTCTGTAGCTCAATTGGTAGAGCATGGCGCTTGTAACGCCAGGGTAGTGGGTTCAATCCCCGGGACCACCCATACGTAAAAATTTATGCACACATGACTGTAAGTCGCTTTGGATAAAAGCGTCTGCTAAATGGCATATTATTATATTATAGTAGTAGAACGTAGTATCAGTAGAATGTAGTAGTAATAGTAGTAGTAGAACGTAGTAGCAGTATAATGTAGTAGTAATAGTAATAGAATGTAGTAGTAATAGTAGTACTAGAAGAATGTAGTAGTAGTAGAATGTAGTAGTAGTAGTAGAATGTAGTAGTAATAGTAGTAGTAGTAGAATGTAGTAGTAGTAGTAGTAGTAGTAGTAGTAGTAGAATGTAGTAGTAGTAGTAGTATAATCAAGTAGTAGAGGTAGTAGTAGAGGTGGTAGTAGTAGTAGTGGTAGTATTAGAAATAGAATGTAATAGTAGTAGTAGTAGTAGAATATAGTAGTAATATTAGTAGTAGTAGTAACAGCAGTACAATGTAGTAGTAATAATAATAGTTGTAGAATGTAGTAGTAATAGTAGTAGTAGTAGTAGTAGTAGTAGTAGTAGTAGTAGTAGTAGTAGTAGTAATAGTAATAGTAGAATGTAGTAGTGGTAGTAGTAGTAGTAGTAGAAGTAGAATGTATCAGCAGCAGCAGCAGTATTAGTAGTAGTAGTAGTAATAGCAGTAGCATGTAGTAGTAATAGTAGTAGTAATAGTAGTAATATATTTAGTAGTAATAGTAGTAGTAGTAGTAATAGTAGTAGCAGTGGTAGTAGTAGAATGTAGTAGTACTAGTAGTAGTAGTACAATATAGTAGTAATAGTAGTAGCAGTAATAGTAATACTAGAATGTAGTAGTAGTAGTAGTAGAAGTAATAGTAGTAGAAAGTAGTAGTAGTAGTAGTAGTAGTAGTAGTAGTAATAGTAGTAGTAGTAGTAGTAGTAGTAGCAGTAGAATGTACTAGTAATATTAGTAGTAATAGTAGTAGAATGTAGTAGTAATGGTAGTAGTAGTAGTAGTAGTAGTAGATTGTAGTAGTAGTCGTAGTAGTAATAGTAGTAGTAGTAGTAGTAGAATGTAGTAGTAATAGTAGCAGTAGTAGAATGTAGTAGTAATAGTAGTAGTAGAATGTAGTAGTAATAGTAGCAGTAGTATAATATAGTAGTAATAATAGTAGTAGAATGTAGTAGTAACAGTAGCATTAGTAGAATGTAGTAGTAATAGTAGCAGTACTAGAATGTAGTAGTAATAGTAGCAGCAGTAGAATGTAGTAATAGTAGTAGAATGTAGTAGTAATAGTAGTAGTAGTGGAATGTAGTAATAATAGTAGCATTAGTAGAATATATTAATAGTAACACTAGCAGAATGTAGTAATAGTAGTAGGAGTAATAGTATAATGTAGTAGTAGTAGCAGTAGTAGCAGTAGTAGTAATAGTAGTAGCAGTGGTAGTAGTAGAATGTAGTAGTAATAGTAGTAGTAGTAAAATATAGTAGTAATAGTAGTAGCAGCAGTAGTACATGTAGTAGTAATAGCAGTAGTAGAATGTAGTAGTAATAGTAGCAATATAATGTAGTAGTAATAGTAGTAGCAATAGTAGTAGAATGTAGTAGTAATAGTCGTAGTAGTAGAATGTAGTTGTAATAGTAGAATATAGTAGTAATAGTTGTAGCAATAAGTAGTAGAATGTAGTAGTAATAGTATAATTTAGTAGTAATAGTAATATGAAGTAGTAATAGTAGTAGAATGTAGTAGTAATAGTCGTAATAGTAGAAAGTATTAGTAATAGTAGTAGCAGTAGTAGTATAATGTAGGAGTAATAGAATGTAGTAGTAATAGTAGTAGCAGTAGTAGTAGATTGTATTAGTAATAGTAGAATGTAGTAGTAATAGTCATTGTAGTAGAATGTAGTAGTAATATTAGAATGTAATAGTAATGATAGAATGTAGTAGTAATAGTCGTAGTAGTAGAATGTAGTAGTAATAGTTGTAGTAATAGAATGTAGTAGTAATATTTGTAGCAGTAAGTAGTAGAATGTAGTGGTAATAGTAGTAGAATGTAGTAGTAATAGTCGTAGTAGTAGAATGTAGTAGTAATAGTTGTAGCAGTAAGTTGTAGAATGTAGTAGTAATAGTAGTAGAATGTAGTAGTAATAGTCGTAGTAGTAGAATGTAGTAGTAATAGTTGTAGCAGTAAGTAGTAGAATGTAGTAGTAATAGTATAATTTAGTAGTCATAGTAGTAGAATATAGTAGTAATAGTAGTAATAGTAGAATGTAGTAGTAATAGTAGAATGTAGTATTAATAGAAGTAGTAGTAGAATGTGGCAATAATAGTAGAATGTTGTAGCAATAGTAGAAGGAGTAGAATGTAGTAGTAATAGTCATAGCATTAAGGAGTACTGTAGTATAAGTTTTGTAGTAGAATAGTCGTAGCACTGTAGTGGATTGTGATGGCCATGGAATATGATAAGTATGCCCAACTAGCCTAACCACCTAATATCCTATCATTCAAGATGACATGCTTCACACTCCACCACCAGGCTTGAATCTACTCCAATGTTTACCTCAGGAACAGTAAACATGTTAGTAATTTCAGATAACTTCACATTTGGCAGTAGCGATTATGAAATCATTGCGTTGTGTTTGTCTGACTGTATGCAATGGCTCGACACTAAAGCTATTACATCAACGTGAGGAGGCTAATTTGAACTTAAATGCCAATTAAGGTTCTTACTGATGCATATAATTATTTTAAGGCACAAGGCACAACACACACGGATGGAAGATCAAAGCCTAACATCAAAGAGTGGTAGCTGTACTGTGTCCCCCTCCTTCCTTCCACAGTCATTAATAATACAGAATGTTCATATTTGTGTCTACAGTAAAACGGACAACAAATTTCACTTAAAGCACATCAGTTATACGCAGCAGAGAATGGGTGCTCCCAAATGGCACCCTATTCCAAAAGTATTCACTACATAGGGCATAGGGTGCATTTGGGATGCTACCACAGCCCCAACCCCACACAACGACAACGTTAATTTTGTAAGTTGCCAAAAGGTTACATCATGAATTGGGTGTTTTGTACTGAATGGTGTACATGAATGAAGTTTTTTGTACATTAATTGTGTTTTGTACTGTTTAGAAAGCTTTTGTAGCCTACTTTTGGTTTAGTATAATTCTCCCAACTCGCCAGCCACGAACCATACTCATCTTATTGAGTTACCACTACTAACCTTATTCAGTTCTCTGTTCATTTTCTCAGGGTGAAACTGTTCCAGGAAGTTCCTGAACTTCAGAGCGTCCATTGCTACGATCTCTGTGCACCTTCTCTGCCAGGTATCTGTGTGTGTGTGTGTGTGTGTGTGTGTGTGTGTGTGTGTGTGCAGTCATTTTAAAGGAGCTACATGTCATATTTTCACATTGTAATTTCAGAAAATGTCTATGCTCTTGCTAAATTGGGCAATCATTATTGTATAACATTTCAAAGTGAAATCCCCTAAATATGTACTATATATTTTACTGTCTGATCAGTAAGCACCTTGGGGTCTTGTCCTGATGTTTTCCATCCCATAGGGAGCTCTCTGCGTAGCCTGTGTGTGTGTCAGGGATATCATTTTTATGTCTCTGCGTACAGTTTGAAGGAAGTTGAAGGTAACTAGCGTTAGCGCAATGACTGGAGGTCTACTGGTAGACTTCCGGTCATTGCTTTAGCATTGGCTGACGAAACTACCTTCAACTTCCTCCGAACTGCACGCAGAGACATAAAAATGCTATCCATGAGTTCATCTTACTCTAGGTAAATAGACAAATCTTGCACTGTCCCTTTATAGACAAATCTTGCACTGTCCCTTTAATGTTAGCCTATGGCACTTTCATTGAATGAGAGCATCAATTGAGCATAAATTACAGACAAATGACAGTGACAGACAATGGCCAAAAAACGTGATATTATTGGAATAGGTGGGATGTCATTAGAAAAAAAATGTCAGGATAGCTGTGATTTTTACAGCCAGCCAATCTCTCTTTTTGTAATTGTACCATGTGAACTGATGAACTGATGCCACAGGAGAGCAGCTGTCTCCATCAACAGTAAGGTCAACTTATTACCCCCCTGGGTAGATGAGGGAGCTAGACTGCGTCCCAAGTGGCACCCTATTCCCTATATAGTGCACAACATTTGACCAGAGCCCTATGGGATCTGGTCAAAAGTAGTGCACTATAAAGGAAATCTGAAGAATGCCGTTTGTGACGCACCCTAGCAACAGCCCTAGCAACAGCCCAGCACACAGGGGAGGAAGGGATGGAGGGGGAGCGTTCAGAACAAAACGTAGGTACAAATTAACCTCTCATTCATTAGGCGTCATTAGTACCTGCGGTAGCTGTGTGTGTGTGTGTGTTTGCGGTGTGTGTACAAACACGGGCTGTTTACTGGAGGAGAGCCCTCTGGTCAGTGGGTTAGTACCTCTGCTCTCCAGAAGGAGACATTATACGAGCCATGTTATTTGACAAGCCTGGTAGGTCACTAAGAATCAGCTCAGGATTGATCGATTTTTTCATTTGATGTATGTACAGTATGTACAGTACCAGGATAGTCCGCTCGGTAACAACTGTCACTGTTTCCAAGGGAGACCTGGTAAGTCCTGGTAATGCCTGCCTCGTTGATGCAGCATCTCTTGTGTGTGTGTTAGATTACAGTTCTGAGAATGTTACAGAAGGATGAACTGTTCAAAACCTAAGTAGGCTACATTTTGAGCAATCGACATAACCATTAGCTATCTTTTTAATTCTTGCTTAAAGCTTTTAACTACTTTATTAAATAATTTTTCTTCAATGGCTGGTCATAATGGAAAGAGCTTTGTGATTTCTGTCTGTAAATGAGAGGCGCTCTACAAATAAAATGGATTAATACTATTATGATGATTGCATATTGGCTGATTGCCTGATATTAAGATAACAGATGGTATCGATTGAGGTAAAGTAAGCTATAAAATACAGTTATAGAGATTGAGCCAAGGCACTAAGAGCTTTGGAAATCTATTCTACTAGATGGCTTCTGGCAGTCGGAGAGCAAGACGGCGTAACTCATCTACAAACTGTAAAAGGGAAATGCCAGCATCTGGACTGGAGAGGAGCTTGGTTAATAGATAAGGCATGCGTCCCAAATGGCACCCTATTCCCTATATAGTGCACTATAAAGGGAATAGGTTGACAATTGGGATGCAGCCAAGGCCTTTGTCTTTATTGGCAGTTGAGAGATAACACATTCATTCCTGCACTTCAGGATGCAGATAGACAGATACGTTTGACCTTCATCACAAGTGGACCATCTGAATAATTCCTTTCGAATGCTAAACTGTGTCTGTCTGACTCTGACTGTCACAACGTCCATTGAAGGGAGTAGTGTGATATTGATAGCACATTCTCTTGGAAGAGGATGACCAAAGGCTCTTATTTCAAACAAAACAAACGTTTGGATTCTCTGGAAAGCCAATGGTTGGCATTTGATCTATTTCACCAGAGCAAGTCTTCATAAGGCCACACAATCAAAAGCAGTCTTTTTCCCCTCTTACACCAGAGCAGTTTGATAGGGCACAGGCCAGACTAGAGGCCCAGGACTGGATTTGATGATTAGGACGTTCATTCACTTCAATGCTTTGCTGGGTAAATATGCCAGTTCTCAGCATTCATTGTTTCTGACAAATATAATCTCTCTAATTTGTTGAGGACTGGCCACTAGGGAGACAGAGAAAGGTCAGAAACAAATCTCATCTGCAGCTTTTCAAGGAAAAGAGTGGCGATTTCCCTCGAGAGGTTACTTTCAGTCTCAGTACCAGAATGTCAATAAAAACTTTAGTATCAAGATAAACAGAATCACTGACCAGCCTTCAGTATCAAGATAAACAGAATCACTGATCAGCCTTCAGTATCAAGATAAACAGAATCACTGACCAGCTTTCAGTATCAAGATAAACAGAATCACTGACCAGCCTTCAGTATCAAGATAAACAGAATCATTGACCATCTGCCTCCTTCCTCGCCCTTTAAAAGACAACTGTTACTGTATACAGTACAATACATTTATTTTAAAACGTATACAAACACAGTACAAAAATACACACCCACACAATGTACTCAGTCTCAGAACATTCAGCAAACACAAACTGTATACCAGCAGTATTCAGCTTAATACCAACAGAAACAGTTTGTAGTCTTTATAAGCATGCATACATACTCTGCTGTACATATAGTCATATATGAGCCCACACTGTGGGTCTACATAAGTACAATAATGGCACTCTATTCCCTATAGGGTGCCATTTGGGACACAACCTAGGCCATATAAGTGAATGGGACCGTTCAACATCGCAGACAACTTGAGCCGGCGAGTCGAGACTGACTGATCAACACATAACCTTGCATCAGAACTACTCAATATTGTTTGTAGATAGTCAGTCACGATTTACCCATGATACTTCACGGTTCTGATTCTTTCGGGCACGGACAATTCTGGGGATATTCCATCCAGGAACTCACAAGCACCCAGAGTTTTGTAGCTCCACCCACCTAATCAGCATTCTAACCCTCTCCACCAGCCAGCCAGGGAGAGGAGGGATGAGGGACAGGGTACTTCTCAGAGAGGAGTCACCTTCAGCCTCCCTCCCTTCGCCACCAGGCCCTGCCCCGCCACACTCTCCCCTGCCCTCCTCTCCCCTCCTCTCACCCCTCCACTTACACCACTTAGCGTTATTACAGCAGCAACAGAATTCATTACCTCAGTGCATGAAGACCTGTCCCTGTTCCACTAATGGACTCTCCCCTTCCGTCATCTTTATTAAACCTTCCCACCACCACCAGCATTTTGTTGCCCCCCCCCCACCCCCAAGTCCCAAGTCTGTTGTATCATTGCTAGCCAGCCGGGCCGGTGGTATTAAATCATGATACGTCTTGACATAAGCTGGGGGGGTTTAATGGATCTTACCCCATTGAAATTTGCCAAAGTGCCCGGGTCTAATTGAATTTGCCTTGATTGCCTGGCTGGGCTGTTCTGTGTGTCTGCCATCAGGGCGGTCAAAAGTATAAATAGGATGAAGGGGAACAGATGATTCAATCCTCCTGACCAGGAAACGACATGACGCAGAACAGAGCAGAACACTACCTCAGAAAAGTGACCTGCGTGGTGTTAAGACACAGTCAGCTACGTACAGGAGGGTTGGTGATGTGTCATACTGTATGTTTTCAGCATTTCCCTGTGTGTGTCCTTGTAGGATAACTTCAATAAAACTTATATTTTTCATTGTTTTGCAGTCTTTTAAACAAATAGTAGTTTACAACAGTGGGTCTTTTCAAGTGTGGGGGGAGGGGGGAGTGAGTGTCTGAGTACGTGTAGACGGAGTGTTTGTGTACGGGTTTTTGTGTCTGAGTGTGTGTAGACGGAGTGTTTGTGAACATGTTTTTGTGTCTGAGTGTGTGTAGACGGAGTGTTTGTGTACGTGTTTTTGTGTCTGAGTGTGTGTAGACGGAGTGTTTGTGTACGTGTTTGTGTGTCTGAGTGTGTGTAGACGGAGTGTTTGTGTACGTGTTTGTGTGTCTGAGTGTGTGTAGACGGAGTGTTTGTGTACGTGTTTATGTGTGTAGACGGATTGTATGTGTACGTATTTGTATGTCTGAGTGTGTGTAGACGGAGTGTTTGTGTACGTGTTTGTGTGTCTGAGTGTGTGTAGACGGAGTGTTTGTGTACGTGTTTGTGTGTCTGAGTGTGTGTAGGCTGATAGTGCCTGCCTGTCGAGGTGTGTCTGATTAAGAAAGATAGGGGAATCTTCACAGCATGGTACCAGACAGGCCGACTCACAATCACGCACGTGCGCGCACGCACGAACGCACGCACGCACGCACGCACACACACACACACACACACACACACACACACACACACACACACACACACACACACACACACAGCATAGGCAGAATTCCCTCTCTCCTCAGTCAAAATCTCACTAATCACCCCAGTCATCTCACCACACTCTCCTCTTCCATGACTGATTCATCCTCACTTGTTGGGACAGACAGGTTCACATCGTTCAAGAGCTATGAGATCAGTTTGCAGAGTAATGGCCAGTCACTTATGGCTGCGGCTAATTTCAAGCAATATATTTTGAGAAATTATACATGGATGACTCAGCCATTTTCTTTTCAACAGTGACATTAAAACCAATGCTGTAATGCTTTGGCCATACTGTATTTCTGGGAAAGTCAACATAAAATCGTTGCACAATTAACTGACAGGAACCGGGTTCTCACCAATAGAAATAGGAGTGAAACTTAAATGACAAATTCAGTGCCATTCAGTGCCATAAGAAAAAATCTACTTTTCTGATCACACTATTTTCATTCTTACTATTTCATCTTAACGCTTGCTTAAACAGGGCGAGATGGGTTTTACTGGGCCATTCAGCCAGCCAGTGTGCGCCCTGGGCTAAAATGCATCTCAGCCAGCATTCACTAGGCACTAGGCCGAGAGAGAGCGGAGTGAGCGCTAGCTACATTTGTCCTTGCACGCAGCCTTTCAATTCACTTCAGTTATCAAAATGCATTCAGACATGACCCCCTTTAAATACTCTTTATCAGGGCAGCAGAGATCTATCGGAGAGGATAATTTTTTTAGTTACTCAGTTGTAAAATGGACACAGCACAGTATTGATTAAAACACACCAGAGCTGGGTTCAGCATAGACACAGATCATGGATGTTGAAGGGTTTCTGTTCTGTTTTCATTGTTCAAGAATATGAATGTTCAGGTTCTAAATAATTCCGCTTGTGTGTCAAGTTGAGCAGCCCTTTATAAACCAGGATATCTTGATTGTAACTACAGTACAAGTAAATACATCCGTGTTTGTTTATTTGTCTATCAGGACTACACCGTTCACAACAAGCACCTGATGTAATCAGTAATTACCCCACACACAAACAGACTGAGCAATCAACAGAGCACCGTGGACAATTTATTTGTTTATTTTTCACTCCATATACAAATGTATACATACGAACAACAGCTTACAGACACACACAAACAATGACTACATCTCATCTGCCCAGACCCGCATGTTCACACCCCTATCCCTAGTGCCTGCATGATTGTTGGCCTTAAATAGCCCATGCTCTTTCAATATTTCAATAATAAATCATTTGATTTTTCCATTGTGTTAATGATGTCAGATTGATTGATTTCCAAGTTTTTAGTATACGTTTTTTCAAGATGAGTGATGAAAAGAGAATCGTGCAGCCCATTGGGTATCTCACTACACCCCCACATGCCATGTCTTGAAATATGCAGACAGACGGATTAAAAGTACATTTACTACTAACCAGTCACTGATGGGGCCGATGTTAGGAAGAGCCAATTAGAGGAAAGAACAGGGAGAGGGTAACTACTCCAGGAAGTGATTGTCACAGCAGTAGGTCCTCTGGACTGATGGCTGGTGCTGTGAGAGCCATCTGACGGGTAGGATTGAAGGACTGAAGGGTTCTGTCATTTACAGCAACCCTGCTGTGAGTTACCTGTTGTCTGTTCTGTTGTTATTTCCTCCTTCAGATTATGGGTGAAGCGTACACAGCATTATTAAGTTCCCTAGCCAGCCATATACAGTGTCTTCAGAAAGTACAGTGCATTCGGAAAGTATTCAGACCGCTTCCCTTTTTCCACATTTTGTTACATTACAGCCTTATTCTAAAATTGATTAAATATTTTTTTCCCCTCATCAATCTACACACAATACCCCATAATGACAAAGCAAAAACAGTTTTTTTTTAAATGTTTGCATATTTATTAAAAATAAAACACAAAAATACCTTATTTACATAAGTATTCAGACCCTTAGCTATGAGACTTGAAATTGAGCTCAGGTGCATCCTGTTTCCATTGATCATCCTTGAGATGTTTCTACAACTTGATTAGAGTCCACCTGTGGTAAATTCAATTGATTGGACATGAGTTGGAAAGGCACACATCTGTCTATATAAGGTCCAACAGTTGACATTGCATGTCAGAGCAAAAACCAAGCCATGGGGTCGAAGGAATTGTCCGCAGATTCCAAGACAGGATTGCGTCAAGGCACAGATCTGGGGAAGGGTACAAAAAAAATTCTGCAGCATTGAAGGTCCCCAAGAACACAGTGGCCTCCATCATTCTTAAATGGAAGAAGTTTGGAACCACCAAGACTCTTCCTAGAGCTGGCCGCCCAGCCAAACTGAGCAATCGGGGGAGAAGGGCCTTGGTCAGGGAGGTGACCAAGAACCCGATGGCACTCTGACAGAGCTCCAGAGTTCCACTGTGGAGATGAGAGAACCTTCCAGAAGGACAACCATCTCTGCAGCACTCCCCCAATCAGGCCTTTATGGCAGAGTGGCCAGACGGACGCCACTCCTCAGTAAAAGGCACATGACAGCCCGCTTGGAGATTGCTAAAAGGCACCTAAAGTACTCTCAGACCATGAGAAACAAGATTCTCTGGTCTGATGAAACCACGATTGAACTCTTTGGCCTGAATGCCAAGCGTCATGTCTGGAGGAAACCTGGCACCATCCCTACGGTGAAGCATAGTGGTGGCAACATCATGCTGTGGGGATGTTTTTCAGCGGCAGGGACTGGGAGACTAGTCAGGAGCAAAATACAGAGAGATCCTTGATGAAAACCTGCTCCAGAGCGCTCAGGACCTCAGACTGGGGCAAAGGTTCACCTTCCAACAGAACAACGACCCTAAGCACACAGCCAAGACAACGCAGGAGTGGATTTGGGACTCTGAATGTCCTTGAGTGGCCCAGCCAGATGCCGGACTTGAACCCGATCGAACATCTCTGGAGAGCCCTGAAAATAGCTATGCAGCGACCTGACAGAGCTTGAGAGGATCTGCAGAGAAGAATGGGAGAAACTCCCCAAATACAGGTGTGCCAAGCTTGTAGCGTCATACCCAAGAAGACTCGATGCTGTAATCGCTTCCAAAGGTGCTTCAACAAAGTACTGAGTAAAGGGTCTGAATACTTATGTAAATGTGATATATATATTTTTATTTTTAATACATTTGCAAAAATGCCCCAAAACCTGTTTTTGCTTTGTCATTATGGGGTATTGTGTAGATTGATGACATTTTTGTTTTGTTTTAATCCATTTTAGAATAAGGCTGTAACGTAACAAAAAAGTGGAAAAAGTCAAGGGGTCTGAATACTTTCCGAATGCAATGTATTCATACCCCTTGACTTATTTCAAATGTTGTTGTGTGACAGTCGAAATTCAAAATGAATTAAATATTTTTTTTTCTCACCCATCTACACACAATACCCATAATGACAAAGGGAAAACATGTTTTTAGAAATGTTTGCACATTTATTGAAAATGAAATACATAAATATTTCATTTACATAAGTATTCTCAATACATGTTAGAATCTTTGGCAGCGATTACAGCTGTGAGTCTGGCTGGTCTCTAAGAGCCAAGTAAGTCTCTAAGAGCTTTGCACACCTGGATTGTACAATATTTGAACATTATTATTTAAAAAAGTTCTTCAAGCTCTGTCAAGGTGGTTGTTGATCATTGCTAGACAGCCACTTTCAAGTCTTTCCATAGATATTCAAGCTGATTTAAGTCAAAACTGTAACTAGGCCACTCAGGAACATTCAATGTCTTCTTGGTACTGTATTCTCCACTGTATATTTTGGCCTTGTGTTTTAGGTTATTGTCCTGCTGAAAGGTGAATTTGTCTCCCAGTGTCTGTTGGAAAGTAAATGAACCAGGTTTTCATTTAGGATTTTACCTGTGTTTAGCTCTATTCCGTTTATTTTGATCCCCCAAAAAACTCCCTAGATTTGCCCCAAACATAATGCTTTGTATTCAGGGCAAAAACATAATTTCTTAACGATTTTTTTTGCAGTTTTACTTTAGTGCCATATTGGAAACAGGATGCATGTTTTGGAGGTCTATAATTTTTTTTCTGAGGTCTTGGCTGATTTCTTTTGATTTTCCCATGATGTCAAGCAAAGAGGCAGTGAGTTTGAAGGTAGGCCTTGAAATACATCCACAGCTACACCTCCAATTGACTCAAATGATGTCAATTAGCCTATCAGAAGCTTCTAAAGCCATGACATAACTATAGTTTGTTAACAAGAAATTTGTGGAGTGGTTGAAAAACGAGTTTTAATGTCTACCTAAGTGTATGTAAACTTCCGACTTCAACTGTATATGGGACGGCTGTCAATCTTTTGGTCCTTAACTGAAACTGGTATACTTTTTTATTTATCACAATTTTCTTTAACCAATTATGTTCTTTAATGCAGGGCTGACAGACAAGTTCCTTACTTTTTCCCCCTTCCACTTTCCTCTTCCATTTTTGCGGTAATGCTGCAATTATTTGGTTGTAATTTTGGGTAGAGCAGACATTTCCATATGTTTTTGTTAGCTGCATGTGCGACATAACTCCACCAGTCCTACCTATGATATAATTTATGAAGATTATACCTTTTAAATATATATATATATATTTTAATGGTTTTTTAATCAATTAGTATATTTGAAATCAGACCTTCTTCTTGAGTGTCTGATGATCTACCATTTACATAGGAGTGGTTAAAACATGCTAATAACGGTCCACTGAGTATATCAAAAAAGGTTTGGTATACCTCGACTGGTATGCCATCCAACCCTGGAGTTTTCCCGGACTTAAAGTCTTAAATTGCATCCAGAAGTTCCTCCTCTGTCATTTCACCTTTTCCTCCTCTGTAATTCCACCTTCACATGAGTCTTTCTGTATAGCTGTTAATTTTACATTATCAATAGAAAAAACATCCCTACAATTAGCTTCAGTTAGAGGAGATGGAGGCGACTGAAACAAAAACATATGCTTAAAGTACTTTGCTTCCTCCTTCAAAATATAATTTGGTGAATCATGGGTGACTCCGTCATTTGTAACCAGTTTCAGTAAATTATTTTTGGTAGCATTTCTATGTTGAAGATTAAAAATGAATTTCGTGCATTTTTCCCCATATTCCATCCAGTTTTCTTTATTTTTATAATATATTACACTCGATCTTTCTTGAATAAGTTTCTCCATTTCTTTTTGTTTTTCCTCTCATTTATAATGAGCCTCTATGTTACAGTTTTTATTGCTATCTATCTGTTCTGCTAGACCTTCTATTTCCTTTGTTAGTATGGTGTCACGATCGTTACAGGAAGCGGACCAAGGCGCAGCGTGATAGGCGTACATCTTTTAATGAGTACTTTTCAATAACAAACAAAACAACAAAACGATACGTGAAGTCCTAAGGTTAACAAAACACAAACCTCTCCGGAACAAGATCCCACAAATGACAAGTGCAAAACAGGCTGCCCAAGTAAAAAACAGGCTGCCTACCCCCCCGTAGCGCCCCTGGTCTGGTCCCGCTGGCTGGAGCTGGACTGGACATCGGTGGAGCGGATTGCTTAGGCTCCGGTGTGGAGCAGCTGACCGGTACCTGACCAGGCACCGGTGGAACAGGCTCGGGCTGTGCCGGACTGACGACGCGCACCACTGACTTGGTGCGGGGAGCAGGAACAGGCCGGGCCGGGCTGGCGACGCGCACCACAGGCTTGGTGCGGGGAGCAGGAACCGGCCGGACCGGGCTGTACCTATGTAACTTAGTGCGGGGAGCAGGAACGGGTTGGGCCGTACTGGGAACACGCACTGGGAACACGCACCACTGGCTTGGTGCGAGGGACAGGAACGGGTCGGGCCGGACTGGGAACACGCACCACTAACTTAGTGCGGGGAGCAGGAATGGGTTGGGCCGTACTGGGAACACGCACCACTAACTTAGTTCGGGGAGCAGGAACGGGTTGGGCCGTACTGGGAACACGCACCACTAACTTAGTGCGGGGAGCAGGAACGGGTTGGGCCGTACTGGGAACACGCACCACTAACTTAGTGCGGGGAGAAGGAATGGGTTGGGCCGTACTGGGAACACGCACCACTAACTTAGTGCGGGGAGCAGGAACAGGTTGGGCCGGACTGGGAACACGCACCACTAACTTAGTGCGGGGAGCAGGAACGGGTTGGGCCGTACTGGGAACACGCACCACTAACTTAGTGCGGGGAGCAGGAACGGGCCTGACCGTACTGGGAACACACACCACTGGCCTTGTGCGGGAATCAGGAACGGGCCAGACCGGACTGGTGACACACACCACTTGCTTGGTGCGAGGAGCGGGACTGGGTTTCCTCATAAACCTCCGCTCCCTCTGCTGCCTACTCAGTTCCTCTCGCCGTGCCTCCACACTCTCCTTCTCCCTCCTGACCAATGGCCCCGTAACCTGGTGGCCTCCTCTCCTAGTCCACAAACTCGCCCTGTAGCTGCCTCCAGCAGCCCCGTCGTCCATGCCGTGTGCCCCCCCCCAAAAAATTATTGGGGTTGCCTCTCGCCTGTCCGACGACGGCCCGGTTGGCGCCGCTTCTCCTCTCCTGCCTGGACATCCTCCCTCATCGCCCTCCGGTAGCGGACGGCCTCCTCCTCGGTGATCTTCCCCCAACCGAGGAGGACATCCACTAGCGTTACCTCCGGCGTTTGCTCCTGGACACGCTGCTTGGTCCTTAATTGGTGGGATCTTCTGTCACGATCGTCATATGATGAAGCGGACCAAGGCGCAGCGTGATATGCGTACATTTTATTTAAGTACACACACACAAACAAAAACAACAAAACAGACGATACGTGAAGTCCTGGGTTAAACACAAAACCTTTCGGAACAAGATCCCACAAAGTAACATGCCCGCAGGCTGCCTAAGTATGGTTCCCAATCAGAGACAACAAGCTACAGCTGCCTCTGATTGGGAACTACACTGGCCAACATAAATCTAAACGATCTAGAACACAAACATAGAAAACTAAACAATAGAAAATCCACACCCTGGCTCAACATTTAATAGTCCCCAGAGCCAGGGCGTGACATATGGACTCTTTTTACCTAAATTGCCTCTAAAGGCACATTTAAAAGTGTCCCATACAATAAGGGGATTTGCTGTACCTATGTTATGTCGGAAAAAAACAGTTATAAATTCCTCTGTCCTAGTTAAAAACAAGTTATAATCCAATAGGCTTTGATTAAATTTCCAATATCCCCGCCTACGTGGAAATTCAGTAAGAGTAATGTACAGTGGGGGAAAAAAGTATTTAGTCAGCCACCAATTGTGCAAGTTCTCCCACTTAAAAAGATGAGAGAGGCCTGTAATTTTCATCATAGGTACACGTCAACTATGACAGACAAAATGAGAAAAAAATATCCAGAAAATCACATTGTAGGATTTTTTATGAATTTATTTGCAAATTATGGTGGAAAATAAGTATTTGGTCAATAACAAAAGTTTCTCAATACTTTGTTATATACACTTTGTTGGCAATGACACAGGTCAAACGTTTTCTGTAAGTCTTCACAAGGTTTTCACACACTGTTGCTGGTATTTTGGCCCATTCTTCCATGCAGATCTCCTCTAGAGCAGTGATGTTTTGGGGCTGTCGCTGGGCAACACGGACTTTCAACTCCCTCCAAAGATTTTCTATGGGGTTGAGATCTGGAGACTGGCTAGGCCACTCCAGGACCTTGAAATGCTTCTTACGAAGCCACTCCTTCGTTGCCCGGGCGGTGTGTTTGGGATCATTGTCATGCTGAAAGACCCAGCCACGTTTCATCTTCAATGCCCTTGCTGAAGGAAGGAGGTTTTCACTCAAAATCTCACGATACATGGCCCCATTCATTCTTTCCTTTACACGGATCAGTCGTCCTGGTCCCTTTGCAGAAAAACAGCCCCAAAGCATGATGTTTCCACCCCCATGCTTCACAGTAGGTATGGTGTTCTTTGGATGCAACTCAGCATTCTTTGTCCTCCAAACACGACGAGTTGAGTTTTTACCAAAAAGTTCTATTTTGGTTTCATCTGACCATATGACATTCTCCCAATCCTCTTCTGGATCATCCAAATGCACTCTAGCAAACTTCAGACGGGCCTGGACATGTACTGGCTTAAGCAGGGGGGACACGTCTGGCACTGCAGGATTTGAGTCCCTGGCGGCGTAGTGTGTTACTGATGGTAGGCTTTGTTACTTTGGTCCCAGCTCTCTGCAGGTCATTCACTAGGTCCCCCCGTGTGGTTCTGGGATTTTTGCTCACCGTTCTTGTGATCATTTTGACCCCACGGGGTGAGATCTTGCGTGGAGCCCCAGATCGAGGGAGATTATCAGTGGTCTTGTATGTCTTCCATTTCCTAATAATTGCTCCCACAGTTGATTTCTTCAAACCAAGCTGCCTACCTATTGCAGATTCAGTCTTCCCAGCCTGGTGCAGGTCTACAATTTTGTTTCTGGTGTCCTTTGACAGCTCTTTGGTCTTGGCCATAGTGGAGTTTGGAGTGTGACTGTTTGAGGTTGTGGACAGGTGTCTTTTATACTAATAACAAGTTCAAACAGGTGCCATTAATACAGGTAACGAGTGGAGGACAGAGGAGCCTCTTAAAGAAGAAGTTACAGGTCTGTGAGAGCCAGAAATCTTGCTTGTTTGTAGGTGACCAAATACTTATTTTCCACCATAATTTGCAAATAAATTCATAAAAAATCCTACAATGTGATTTTCTGGATTTGTTTCCTCAATTTGTCTGTCATAGTTGACGTGTACCTATGATGAAAATTACAGGCCTCTCTCATCTTTTTAAGTGGGAGAACTTGCACAATTGGTGGCTGACTAAATACTTTTTTCCCCAACTGTATATGCCAATTATATGATGGTCCGACCGCATTCTGTCCCCTATCAACACTTTTTAAACTTTTGGTGCCAACGAGAATGACATAAGAAAGAAGTCAAGACGACTAGCTTGATTGAGTCTCCACCATGTATATCTCACTAGGTCAGGATATTTAAGCCTCCATATATCTACTTGTTCTAATGTATCCATGACATTCATGATTTCCTTAAGAGCATGAGGGTGATATTTTGTAGTGTGATTTCCTTTACGGTCCATTGAGCTATTTAAAACAGTATTATAGTCTCCCACCATAATAATAGAGTCCTGTATTGCTTGCAGGGTTGATCATTTATTATATATATTGTCAAAGAAGTGTGGATCATCATTATTTCGTCCGTAAAGGTTAATGAGCCATATCTGTTTATGGTCAATAACATATTTAAAATCATCCATCTACCTTGCGGATCTGTTTGGACAATTTTCACATTCGAATCGAAATTACTGTTAATTAATATCATCGCCCCTTTTGAGTTTCTTTGCCCATGGGAGAAGTATATTTCGCCCCCCCCAGTCCTTTTCCCACACAACTGCATCTAGAATTGTTGAATGAGTATCCTGTAAACAATAGATATTATATTCCTTCTCTTTGAGCCAAGTAAATATTGTTCTTCTTTTATTATTATCTGCTAAGCCATTACAATTATAACTGGCTATACTTACTTCACCACTTACCATAATGAGATACAAGTTTCAAATCTATTTATCATAATATATGTTTGTAAATTTACTAATAAATACCATAGTGATTGAGTGTCCATATAGCTGTACCATGATATTTGCATTGCTACTAAGTAACCCTCCAATTGTTCTCCACTATTCCCCCCGCTAAAACACCTCCCCATCCCAAGTTGGGTTGTCATCCCAGTGATCGGCATACCACCCCCATCCCCCTGGATCCCTAGGCCCCCCGAGAGGCCAGGACCCATCCTTCGAAAACAGCAAACAGTGCCACCCACAAAACAGAAGCAGGTAAACCGCCAAAAGTATTTCCAATGCTCTCACATCAATATACAGTATACATAGCTATTCAAATATCTTGCATATCTTATTTTCCATCATTATCAATTAATATGCGTAATAACGTCGGCAGTTCATGCGAAGGATTGTTACCTATAACCCGGATTGCCATTGTATTACATTACATTTTTGTCAAGCAATTATTATTTTACCAAACAATTATTGTGGTTCATCCTATATTCTCCCTAACATCCTTACCCCCTTGCAACAGATGTGGTATACACACACACACACACGCACATACTCTTACACACTCAATCCCTTTCCTCCACAATCAACCATAAGCTCAGATCATCAACGGTTGTTACATCCCAGAGCCCAACTCAAGAAAGGACCTGATTTACGAATACAGTTACAGCTGTTTGAGAAAGCATGCAAGATTGAGCAAAAATTTGACAATAATTTGAGATTTGATTAACCTATGTCAAGTGCTAGGTGATGGAGATGAGATCCACCCTCTTCACCTGAGACACAAACACTCTGGAACCCCGTTGTAACCATTTTTCCCAAGCATCTCCGTGCAGTCAGACCTTTGATTATTTTTGCCACCAGGGCCACAATAATATGCCCCCTCTCTTATTGTCCGAGTGTGACCCCCTCCCCATGGGTTGCTGCAGCCAGTGTTGCCAGCACTTCCACTGACTGTATCTTTGTAGTGAATGGGTGTATTCATACACCATCCAAAGTGTATTTAATAACTTCACCATGCTCAAAGGGTGTTCATCTCCTTTTTGTTTATTTTCACCCATCTATCAATAGGTGCCCTTCTTTGCAAGGCATTGGAAAACCTCCCTGGTCTTTATGGTTGAATCTGTTTGAAATTCACTGCTTGACTGAGGGACCTTAGAGATAATTGTATGTGTGGGGTAGTCATTCAAAAATCATGTTAACCACTATTATTGCACACAGTGCAACTTATTATGTAACTTGTTATGCACATTTTTACTCCTGAACTTATTTAGGCTTGCCATAACAAAGGGGTTGAATACTTATTGACTCAAGACATTTCAGATTTTCATTTTTAATTAATTTGTAAACATTTCTACAAACATAATTCCATTTTGACATCATGGGGTATTGTATGTAGGCCAGTGAAACAAAATCTCAATTTAATCCATTGTAAATTCAGGCTGTAACACTACTAAATGTGGAAAAAGTTAAGGCACTGTATACAGTTGAAGTCGGAAGTTTACATACACTTAGGTTGGAGTCATTGTTTTTCAACCCTCCACAGATTTCTTGTTAACAAACAATAGTTTTGGCAAGTCGGTTAGGACATCTACTTTGTGCATGACACAAGTCATTTTTCCAACAATTGTTTACAGACAGATTATTTCACTTATAATTGTCACGCCCTGACTCAGGGGACTCTTATATGTTGAGTCAGGGTGTGGTGTTCTATGGTGTGTTTTCTATGTTTCAGTCTAGTTGTTGTAGTTCTGTGTTTGGCCGGGTGTGATTCCCAATCAGAGACAGCTGTCGCTCGTTGTCTCTGATTGGGGATCATACTTAGGCAGCCTATTGGCACTCGTTAGTTGTGGGATCTTGTTCCGTGTTTAGGTTTGTTGTGTGTTCAACCTTAGGACTTCACGTTTCGTTTGTTTATTGTTTTGTCGTGTGTTTATCGGTGGAATAAACATGTATGCATTTCACGCTGCGCCTTGGTCTGACCCGTCCTTAAACGAACGTGACAGAAGATCCCACCAAACACGGACCAAGCAGCGTGCCCAGGAGGACCGAACACCCTGGACACAGGTGGGGAAGATTTGGTCTTGGGAGGAGATATTTGCGGGAAAAGGACCATGGGCGAAGAAGGAAGCCCAGGCAGGAGAGGAGCAACGGCAACACAGAAGGCGCCAGCCGAGGAGGAAGCCCGAAAAGCATCCCCAATAAAAAAAATGGGGGGGGCTAAAGGGGTGGTCGGGGAGCGAGAGAGAAGAGCCCCGACCACTGCACCCGGTGGGTTTCCAGATTGAGTCCCTACGACCATGGGAGGAAGAGTGGGAACAGTTCTATCCTGAGGAGGATGACGACGACGATGAGTGTCTGTTCCCTAACTCGTGGGGGCTCCCGGAGGAGTCCTCACTGGAGGAGGAGTGCCGAGAGAGAGAGAAGGATCGGTTCTGCAGGGTAAGAGAGGAGGCCACCACATTACGGGGGCTGATAGCTAGACTAGAGCGGGAGAGATCCATTCAAAAGGAGGCACTGCAGGAGGCTCGTAGGGAGAAGGAGGAAGTAGAGGCACGGAGAGAGGAGCTGGTTAGGCAATATAAGGAGCGGGGGTTAATAGAGGAACCCAGGTATGCGGAGAAACGCACTGTATCGCCAGTGCGCATGCACAGCCCGGTGCGTTCTGTGCCAGCGCCCCGCACGTGTCGTGCGAAAGTGGGCAGCCAGCCAGGACGGGTTGTGCCAGCTCTCCGCTCCAGACCTCCAGTCCGCCTCCACAGTCCAGCTCGGCCCATTCCTGCTCCTCGCACCAGGCCAGTGGTGCGTGTCGCCAGTCCGGCCCGGCCCGTTCCTGCTCCTCGCACCAAGCCAGTGGTGCGTGTTCCCAGTCCGGCCCGGCCCGTTCCTGCTCCTCGCACCAAGCCAGTGGTGCGTGTCGCCAGTCTGGCCCGGTCCGTTCCTGCTCCTCGCACCAAGCCAGTGGTGCGTGTTCCCAGTCCGGCCCGGCCTGTTCTTGCTCCTCGCACCAAGCCAGTGGTGCGTGTTCCCAGTCCGGCCCGGCCTGTTCCTGCTCCTCGCACCAAGCCAGTGGTGCGTGTCCCCAGTCCGGCACGGCCCGTGCCCGTTCCACCGGTGCCTGGTCCGGCACCGGTCAGCTGTTCCACTCCAGAGCCAGAGCAGTCCGCTCCACCAGGGTCCAGGCCAGCTCCGGTCAGCGGCTCCACTCCGGAGCCAGAGTAGTCCGCTCCACCGGTGCCCAGTCCAGCTCCGGTCAGCGGCTCCACTCCGAAACCAGAGCAGTCCGCTCCACCGGTGCCCAGTCCAGCTCCGGTCAGCGGCTCCAGTCCGGAGCCTGAGCAGCCCGCTCCACCGGCGTCCGGTCCAGCTCCGGTCAGAGGTTCCAGTCCAGACCCAGACGTCAGCCCCTCTCCAGGTTCGGGGTCTCCCACACCAGGGTCCAGACAGGGCTTGGAGTATCGTGGGAGGAAGGAGAGGGGAAACAGCGCGCCGAGATCCAGACCAGACCAGGGCCGCAACAGGGAGGCGGAGAGTATGTGGTCGTCACGCCCGGAGCTGGATCTGCCTCCGAGGCGGAATGCCCACCCGGCCCCTAACCTGTTATGTAAAGGTTGTGCGGTCGGAGTCCGCACCTTTGGGGGTGGGTACTGCCACGCCCTGACTCAGGGGACTCTTATATGTTGAGTCAGGGTGTGGTGTTCTATGGTGTGTTTTCTATGTTTCAGTCTAGGTGTTGTAGTTCTGTGTTTGGCCGGGTGTGATTCCCAATCAGAGACAGCTGTCGCTCGTTGTCTCTGATTGGGGATCATACTTAGGCAGCCTATTGGCACTCGTTAGTTGTGGGATCTTGTTCCGTGTATAGGTTTGTTGTGTGTTCAACCTTAGGTTTCATTTGTTTATTGTTTTGTTGTGTGTTTATCGGTGGAATAAACATGTACGCATTTCACGCTGCGCCTTGGTCTGACCCGTCCTTAAATGAACGTGACAATAATTCACTGTATCACAATTCCAGTGGGTCAGAAGTTTACATACACTAAGTTGACTGTGCCTTTAAAAAGCTTGGAAAATTCCAGAAAATGATGTCATGGCTTTAGAAGCTTCTGATAGGCTAATTGACATCATTTGAGTCAATTGGAGGTGTACCTGTGGATGTATTTCAAGGACTACCTTCAAATTCAGTGCCTCTTTGCTTGACATCATGGGAAAATCGAAATAAATCAGCCAAGACCTCAGAAAAAAACGTTTAGACCTCCACAAGTCTGGTTCATCCTTGGGAGCAATTTCCAAACGCCTGAAGGTACTACGTTCATCTGTACAAACAATAGTACGCAAGTATAAACACCATGGGACCACGCAGCCATCATACCACTCAGGAAGGAGACGCGTTCTGTCTCCTAGAGATGAACGTACTTTGGTGCGAAAAGTGCAAATCAATCCCAGAACAACAGCAAAGGACCTTGTGAAGATGCTGGAGGAAACAGGTACAAAAGTATCTATATCCACAGTAAAACGAGTCCTATATCGTCATAACCTGAAAGGCCGCTCATCAAAGAAGAAGCCACTGCTCCAAAACCCCCATAAAAAAGCCAGACTACGGTTTGCAACTATACATGCGGACAAAGATCGTACTTTTTGGAGAAATGTCCTCTGGTCTGAAGAAAACAAAAATAGAGCTGTTTGGCCATAATGACCATCGTTATGTTTGGAGGAAAAAGGTGAAGGTTTGCAAGCCGAAAAACACCATCCCAACCGTGAAGCACGGGGGTGGCAGCATCATGCTGTGGGGGTGCTTTGCTGCAGGAGGGACTGGTGCACTTCACAAAATAGATGGCATCATGAGGAAGGAAAATTATGTGGATATATTGAAGCAACATCTCAAGACATCAGTCAGGAAGTTAAAGCTTGGTCGCAAATGGGACTTCCAAATGGACAATGACCCCAAGCATACTTCCAAAGTTGTGGCAAAATGGCTTAAGGACAACAAAGTAAAGGTATTGGAGTGGCCATCACAAAGCCCTGACCTCAATCCTATAGAAAATTTGTGGGCAGAACTGAAAAAGCGTGTGCGAGCAAGGAGGCCTGCAAACCTGACTTTACACCAGCTCTGTCAGGAGGAATGGGCCAAAATTCACCCAACTTACTGTGGGAAGCTTGTGGAAGGCTACCCGAAATATTTGACCCAAGTTAAACAATGTAAAGGCAATGCTACCAAATACTAATTGAGTGTATGTAAACTTCTGACCCACTGGGAATGTGATGAAAGAAATAAAAGCTGAAATAAATCATTCTCTCTACTAGTATTCTGACATTTCACATTCTTAAAATAAAGTGGTGATCCTAACTGACCAAAACAGGGACTTTTACTTGTATTAAATGTCACAAATTGTGAAAAACTGAGTTTAAATGTATTTGGCTAAGGTGTATGTAAACTTCCGACTTCAACTGTAGATTGGACATTTGTATCTCAAAGCATAATTAAGAAATAATTAATTTAAGTTGAATCATTTGTGACATTCTGGCCTTACCCAGGCCTCCTTTAAGAGTCCATAGTGTTTCATCTGTAGGTGCTACAAAGCAAACATTGGTATCATATGAAGCTTTACACTTGCTCTGTAATATGAGTAGTATTTTGATTTCAATAACAATTTTCTTACATTTATGAATATTGAAAAATACAACATTTTTGATTTGGTAAAATGTTCTATATATTGTTGAACATAATATACTCTATGGCTGGGATCATCAACTACATTCAGCCACGGGTTGATTCTTTTCTTGAGCGGATGGTATACTACAAATACTACAAAAGCCCAAACAGAAAAGATATTTGACTAAAACATAATTTCAAACATTGCTTACTTTTGTATACAATCACGTGTCTCTCTATTATGTGTGGGAATACTTAGGAACAGATTTCCTCAATTAAAATCACTTAGAGCTGGGGTCTTCCTGGTGTATTATGTCCAACAATGCAATGAAAATTCCAAAATAATATATACCTATTTTTTGCTCACAAAACTTTTTTTGGGGGGGGGCAAATTCGGCCCCCGGGCCACCATTACATTTACATTTACGTCATTTAGCAGACGCTCTTATCCAGAGCGACTTACAAATTGGTGCATTCACCTTATAGCCAGTGGGATAACCACTTTACAATATGTTTTTTTCTTTCTTTGGGGTGGGGTAAGGGGGGGTAGAAGGATTACTTTATCCTATCCCAGGTATTCCTTAAAGAGGTGGGGTTTCAAGTGTCTCCGGAAGGTGGTGAGTGACTCCGCTGTCCTGGCGTCGTGAGGGAGCTTGTTCCACCATTGGGGTGCCAGAGCAGCGAACAGTTTTGACTGGGCTGAGCGGGAACTGTGCTTCCGCAGAGGTAGGGGGGCCAGCAGGCCAGAGGTGGATGAACGCAATGCCCTCGTTTGGGTGTAGGGACTGATCAGAGCCTGAAGGTACGGAGGTGCCGTTCCCCTCACAGCTCCGTAGGCAAGCACCATGGTCTTGTAGCAGATGCGAGCTTCAACTGGAAGCCAGTGGAGTGTGCGGAGGAGCGGGGTGACGTGAGAGAACTTGGGAAGGTTGAACACCAGACGGGCTGCGGCATTCTGGATGAGTTGTAGGGGTTTAATGGCACAGGCAGGGAGCCCAGCCAACAGCGAGTTGCAGTAATCCAGACGGGAGATGACAAGTGCCTGGATTAGGACCTGTGCCGCTTCCTGTGTAAGGCAGGGTCGTACTCTCCGAATGTTGTAGAGCATGAACCTACAGGATCGGGTCACCGCCTTGATGTTAGCGGAGAACGACAGGGTGTTGTCCAGGGTCACGCCAAGGCTCTTCGCACTCTGGGAGGAGAACACAACAGAGTTGTCAACCGTGATGGCGAGATGATGGAACGGCCAGTCCTTCCCCGGGAGGAAGAGCAGCTCCGTCTTGCCGAGGTTCAGCTTGAGGTGGTGATCCGTCATCCACACTGATATGTCTGCCAGACATGCAGAGATGCGATTCGCCACCTGGTTATCAGAAGGGGGAAAGGAGAAGATTAGTTGTGTGTCGTCTGCGTAGCAATAATAGGAGAGGCCATGTGAGGATATGACAGAGCCAAGTGACTTGGTGTATAGCGAGAATAGGAGAGTGTCATGAGCCCTCTCACTCCACCGGGTTACCACCTTAATTTGTTTCCACTATCTTCCACTCTGCTCACCTCCCTCTCTCTACTCAGCCTAACTAGCTCCACCTGTCCCTGCTCTGCTCGGCTCTAATTACTCTGCCAGCTGCGCTGCATTACCCACTAACCTCTCCCAGTATTTAAGGCCCTGTCTTTCAGCTCTCCGGTGTCAGATCGTCTGCAAAGCTCACACCCGGAACCTGTTTGCTCGCGCTTCTGGCTCACCCTGGTTTTGTGACCCCGACCTGCCTGTTTTTTGGATACTCTTCTGCCTCAGGAGATCCAGACCTGCTTCTGCCATTACGACTCCTGACTACTCTTCAATCCCGGTAACTCTGACCAGCCTTCTGCCTTGCTACTACGTATTTTGGATTTCCCTTGAACTGTACTGCTGCCTGGTTTCATTCCGCCCTGTTGTGTCTGTGTCTACCCCCCCAGGACTTCTGGACCACCCACCACCGGCTTCATAGGACGCATCGCTGCCACTGGGGGGCACAGACCCAGCGCATTGGACGGGATCCCTGTTACCCCTGGAGCCTTCATTCACTCCCTACTTCCCTTTTCCCTTAAGTTTAATAAACTTTCTGGTGTGACGCAATTGTGGTCCTCTGGTCGTCTGTCTGAATCGTGACAGTACGATCTGACCATTATGGACTCAGCGCACACTTTCCCCGACATGGAAACCGATGAGCATGAGCAGCAGTTCCAGCAGCAGCAACAACAACTCGCCATGATCATTCAACTCCTCACCAACCTTACCCCAGCCAGTCTGCCCACCAGCCCAGCCCCCCGAGTTACCTGCCCCGGTCATTGCAGCCGCTGCTCGAACCCAAGATTGGAAACCCCGAGCGGTTCAACGGCGATTCAACCCAGGTCCGGCCATTCCTGACTAGCTGCCGACTTCAGTTCTCCTTGCAGCCAAGGACCTTCGCCACGGAGGGGGCTAAGGTTGGGTATGCCATCACTCACCTGACGGGCCGAGCTCGACTCTGGGGAACAGCAGAGTTCGAACGTCAAACCCCCGCATGTGCAACCTTCGACCTGTTTGCTGAGGAGATGCTGAAGGTGTTTGACCTGGATTCACCCACCGCAGAGGCGTCTCGTGAACTGTTCAGTATTCGACAAGGCAGACGTACTGTCGCAGACCATTCCATCGACTTCCGAACCCTGGCTAGACGAAGTTCTTGGAACACACCATCGTTGGTGGACGCGTTCTTCCATAGTTTGGCTGACTATATCAAGGACGAGTTGGTCTCCCATGAACTGCCTTCCACTCTTGATGAAGCCATCGCACTGACTGTCAGGATCGACAGAAGGATACAGACCCGTCGTCGTGAGAGGGGGCGCCAAGGTCCACCTACTACCGGCATTCGGAGAGATCCGACTGGGCTCCTGTCATCTACTGCCACTCACCCAGGTCAGCTTGATCAGTCTGAGCCTATGGAGATTGGGCGAGCCTCCCTCACTCCTGCAGAGCGCCAGCGCCGCTTCACCTCAAACCTCTGCCTCTATTGTGGAGGTGATGGACATCGTGTGGTAACCTGCCCTTTAAAGGGCCGAAGCTCACCGGGCGTAGGGGGAGTCCGGTTGAGTTCAATGACCATCCAGTCCTCCGACCGCAAACCCCTGCTGCAAGTTCACCTCCGCCTCTCTGACTCAACTCACACCCTGGCTGCTCTGGTGGATTCTGGCGCCGAAGCCAACATAATGGACATCAAGCTGGCACGCCAACTGGGACTGGAGAACCTCCGTTTGACACCTCCTATTCCTGCCCGGGCGCTGGACGGACACTTACTCGGATCGGTCACTCATGTCACGGCCCCGGTCTCGATGGGTCTGTCCGGAAACCATCAAGAAACTATCCAGTTTCACCTGCTCCCCTCTCCAGGCCAACCCCCTCATCCTGGGTTACCCATGGCTCCGCCGGCACAACCTCAGCTCGACTGGGTGACCGGGGTGATCAGGGAGTGGGGAGAGGACTGCCACCGAACCTGCCTGCTTGCTGCCGCACTACCCCCCTCGGCCAGTACCTACTAACTCCGCTCCTGACCTCTCCAATGTCCCAGAATGCTACCAGGGTCTCAGAGAGGTGTTTAACAAAGCAAGAGCCACATCTCTGCCCCCCTCACCGACCGTACTGACTGTGCCATTGACCTCCTCCCTGGAACAGCTCCTCCAAGGGGTCGTCTTTATTCGTTGTCTGCTCCTGAAAGAAAGTCCATGGAGGACTACATCAATGGCTCTCTGTCCGCAGGATTAATCCGTTCATCTTCATCTCCTGCTGGTGCTGGCTTCTTCTTTGTGGGGAAGAAGGACGGATCTCTTCGCCCCTGCATCGACTACAGGGGACTCAACGACATCACAGTGAAGAACCGTTACCCTCTGCCTCTGCTCACCTCTGCTTTTGAGTTGCTCCAGGGAGCCACTGTTTTTACCAAGTTGGATCTCAGAAACGCTTACCACCTAGTGCGGATCCGGGAGGGAGATGAATGGAAAACCGCATTCAATACACCAACAGGCCACTACGAGTATCTGGTTATGCCTTTTGGCCTCACCAATGCTCCTGCTGTGTTCCAGGCTCTAGTGAATGATGTACTGCGGGACATGTTAAACAAGTTTGTCTTCGTTTACCTGGATGACATCTTAATTTACTCCAGAAACCTGTCTGAACACACCCGCCATGTCCAGCAAGTCCTTCATCGTCTTCTGGAGAATTCCCTCTACGCCAAGGCAGAGAAATGTGAGTTTCACGTCAAGACAGTGGCCTTCCTGGGGTACATAGTGGCAGAAGGAAGTATCCAAATGGATCCTGCCAAAGTATCAGCAGTCACTTCATGGCCAGTTCCGGAGAACAGAAAGAAGCTGCAACAGTTTCTGGGGTTTGCTAACTTCTATAGGAAGTTTATCCGGAACTACAGTACCGTTGCTGCCCCTCTCACTGCTCTAACCAGCACCAAGCAACCCTTCACCTGGACCCCAGCAGCCGACAAAGCCTTCAGTACCCTCAAGGTGAGGTTCACCTCCGCTCCCATCCTCCAGATGCCTGATGTGGACCGGCAATTCATTGTGGAGGTGGACGCCTCGGATGTGGGAGTTGGTGCTGTGATTTCTCAGTGGGCTGCGGAGGATAGGAAGCTCCATCCCTGTGCCTTTTTCTCACGTCGGCTGTCCCCCTCTGAGTGCAATTACGACATAGGGAACCGTGAGCTGCTGGCTGTGAAGCTTGCCTTGGAGGAGTGGCGTCACTGGCTGGAGGGGTCCACCATTCCATTTCTCGTTTGGACCGATCATAAGAACTTGGAGTACATCCGCACGGCCAAACGGTTGAACTCCAGGCAGTCCCGCTGGGCCCTGTTCTTCACCAGGTTTAATTTCACTCTGTCATACCGGCCTGGATCACGCAACACCAAGCCAGACGCCCTCTCCCGTCAATTCCAGAAGGATGACACCCCCTCCAAGGACCCTGTGTCGATTCTGCCAAGTCCCTGCATCGTTGCAGCTCTGACCTGGGCTGTTGAGGAACAGGTGCTGGAGGCTCTCCGTAACCAGCCAGGTCCCAGCACTTGCCCAGCTGACCGCCTTTTTGTCCCCGAAGACCTGAGGTCCCAGGTCATTCAGTGGGGACATGACTCCCGCCTAGCTTGTCACCCTGGCTCCACCCGCACTTACAACCTGCTCGCCCAGAGGTTCTGGTGGCCCTCTCTGAGGAAGGATGTACGGGAATTCGTCCAAGCCTGCCCCATCTGCAACCAACACAAGTCGTCCTGCCAGCCCCCAGCCGGATTGCTGCAGCCCCTGCCTGTGCCCAGACGTCCCTGGTCTCACATCGCCCTTGACTTTGTCACGGGGCTGCCCCCTTCAAGTGGCATGACCGTCATTCTCACCATCGTTGACCGTTTCAGCAAGATGGCACACTTCATTCCCCTCCCCAAGCTCCCAACCGCCAAGGAGACCGCCCAGGTGGTCCTGGAACACGTCTTCCGGATCCACGGACTGCCAAGGGATGTAGTTTCTGACCGTGGTCCACAATTCTCCTCCGCTTTTTGGGAGTTCTGTCACCTGCTGGGAGCCACAGTCAGTCTGACTTCCGGATTCCATCCCCAATCCAATGGGCAGTCAGAGCGGGCTAATCAGGAGCTCGAGAAGGCACTGCGATGCATGACTTCACGCAACCCCCACTCCTGGTCGCAGCAATTGACATGGGTGGAGTACGCACACAATTCTCTGACCTGCTCTGCCATCGGTATGTCCCCTTTCCAATGTGTTTATGGATACCAGCCTCCTCTATTTGCCAGCCAGGAGGAGGACGTTACTTGCCCATCTGCACTTGCTTTTGCCCGTCGATGTCGCCGCACCTGGTCACAAGCCCGAGCCACACTCCTCAGGTCCATTGCCAGCTACACTACCGGGGCCAACCGTCGGAGAATTCCTGCTCCCACCTACCATGTTGGTCAAAGGGTGTGGTTGTCATCGAAGAACCTGCCACTCAGGGTGGAGTCGCAGAAGCTGGCACCTCGGTTCATTGGCCCATTCCCTATCATAAGAGTGATTAGCCCAACTGCTGTCCGGCTCCAACTGCCTAATTCCCTGAGGGTGCACCCCACTTTCCATGTGTCTAAGATTAAGCCCATCCATGAGAGTCCGCTGGTCCCTGCTGCGCCTGGTCCTCCTCCTCCACGGCTCGTCGATGGTGGTCTGGTTTACACCGTCCGCCGCCTGCTTCGGTCCAGACGGAGGGGTAGGGGTCTCCAGTACCTCATTGACTGGGAGGGCTATGGACCTGAGGAAAGGACCTGGGTGCCAGCTAGTCGGATTGTGGATAGGACTCTCATCACCGCTTTCCACCAACGGCATCCTGATCAACCTGCAATCCGTAGGGGCCGCCTCAGAGGGGTCCCTAACCGTCCGGCCCGCTCGGCTTCCTGTCCTGTGCCTGATCCTGTCTCGGGACCTGTCCCATCTCCCCGACCACGGCCCCCCGGCTTCCTCCGAGGATGAGGACGTTCACTCGGGACCGTTCGGAGGAGTTCTAGCCCTCCTCCGGCTCCCCTCCTCCCGCCCGGCGTGGTGTTGTTCTTGGGACTTCTGGGGCCGTCCCTTGGGGGGTTCTGTCATGAGCCCTCTCACTCCACCGGGTTACCACCTTAATTTGTTTCCACTATCTTCCACTCTGCTCACCTCCCTCTCTCTACTCAGCCTAACTAGCTCCACCTGTCCCTGCTCTGCTCGGCTCTAATTACTCTGCCAGCTGCGCTGCATTACCCACTAACCTCTCCCAGTATTTAAGGCCCTGTCTTTCAGCTCTCCGGTGTCAGATCGTCTGCAAAGCTCACACCCGGAACCTGTTTGCTCGCGCTTCTGGCTCACCCTGGTTTTGTGACCCCGGACCTGCCTGTTTTTTGGATACTCTTCTGCCTCAGGAGATCCAGACCTGCTTCTGCCATTACGACTCCTGACTACTCTTCAATCCCGGTAACTCTGACCAGCCTTCTGCCTTGCTACTACGTATTTTGGATTTCCCTTGAACTGTACTGCTGCCTGGTTTCATTCCGCCCTGTTGTGTCTGTGTCTACCCCCCCCCAGGACTTCTGGACCACCCACCACCGGCTTCATAGGACGCATCGCTGCCACTGGGGGGGGCACAGACCCAGCGCATTGGACGGGATCCCTGTTACCCCTGGAGCCTTCATTCACTCCCTACTTCCCTTTTCCCTTAAGTTTAATAAACTTTCTGGTGTGACGCAATTGTGGTCCTCTGGTCGTCTGTCTGAATCGTGACAGAGAGGGCCTAGAACTGAGCCCTGGGGGACACCAGTGGTGAGAGCACGTGGTGCGGAGACAGATTCTCGCCACGCCACTTGGTAGAAGCGACCGGTCAGGTAGGACGCAATCCAAGAGTGAGCCGCGCCGGAGATGCCCAGCTCGGAGAGGGTGGAGAGGAGGATCTGATGGTTCACAGTATCAAAGGCAGCAGACAGGTCTAGAAGGACAAGAGCAGAGGAGAGAGAGTTAGCTTTAGCAGTGCGGAGAGCCTCCGTGACACAGAGAAGAGCAGTCTCAGTTGAATGACCAGTCTTGAAACCTGACTGGTTTGGATCACCAGTTGGGGAACTCTGCTCTACGGGCATATCACAATTCCAGAGTGGGATCTCTGCTACTTTTAGAGTTATGATCCAATTTGTAAGCGTTACCAACAGAGTGAATGTGAAAATGGATTCAAAATGGTCGCCCTCTGCTCTGGGGCCTAATTTATCAATGGTGCATGCACACAAAAAAGACTAAACCTTGTGTGCGCCAGTTTTCCCGCAAAGGTTGGTATGAATCAATTTTGAACTTGACGGGAAAGTGTGCGTATCTCCACGCAAATCTCAAACCATGCGTGAGCACAATATCCTGAAGGTTGATCAACTGTAGCCCTATTGCATGCAAATAGGCTTGTTGTTTGTTTGGGGGAAATGGGAGGTGTTTAATTCACTGGAATTATAATAATGGTAAGCTAATAAAAACATTAAAACGTAGGCCTAATGATAAAACGGATGCATTTGCTGTTGGGAAGGAGATTGCATAGCAGCATGTCGTCTAAAATGTTTTTTTACTATTATTATATGTGCCTAAATCATATTCATATGTCAGGAAGTCTCTCCTTTTCTGACATAACTGGTTTAAATTATTCCAGCTACACAACAAATAGTAGGCTACCATTTATCAATCGCTCATTCAATAGCCAAGCATGCTCGAAAGTAAATAGACCGGTAGCCTTGACAGTGTGTAGCAGTATGGGTAGGCTACAGTATTGATGTGCGATAGGATTAGGAGTGACATAATAGCCTATTTAATCTAATTTTGCATCATACAGGAATGATTTCTGTATTTTGAAAGTTACATATCTTGAAAACTTGATTGCTGACAAGAAAACAGTTTGGGACTATGTCAACAATGGACTAATGAAACAAATACCAAAAGATAGTTTTTGGGTGGGATTTTCCTTTAAGATACAAATGTAAAATACACAGTTTACAAAACATTAAGAATACCTGCCGTAGGCAGACCTGGCTCTCAAGAGAAGACAGGCTATGTGCACACTGCCCACACAATGAGGTGGAAACTGAGCTGCACTTCCTAACCTCCTGCCAAATGTATGACCATATTAGAGACACATATTTCCCTCAGATTACACAGATCCACAAAGAATTCAAAAACAAACCCAATTTTGATAAACTCCCTTATCTACTGGGTGAAAT